>NC_063192.1:29620064-29815064 GCF_017589495.1 Alosa alosa | reverse complement strand
AAGGAATGTATGAACAGAGAGGAGCCTATATTTAGCTACGCAAACATTACATCTACAGCAACACGATCACGTTTCACATGTTGAGTATGGTAACGTCAGAGCCTGCTTGGCAGTAATGGCGGGTGTGTAAGTGGACTGCCTGTAATGGTCATTACTGACCCTTGTAGAGGTTAGGGACATGTCACTCAAGCCTGTGTGTTGTTGCATGTTTGCATCATGCCTCCTGTGGTCACTGAATGTCCAACCTACATAGGGGAGGGGACCACTCCACTGGCCCTCAACAGCACACACGCACATAACTGTCCGAAGCCCTGGGGGGGGCGAGGGGGAACAAAAGCCAAAGCACAGAGGGGCGTCCCACACCCTGCGCGGCCACCTGCCTGCAACAGCTTTGTTGATGTTCGGTTATGTCAGTTCATTCTGCACGCCCCCACCCCTAATCCCTGAGCGCAGTGTTTTATCTGTGTCACATCATGGGCTCTCAGCTGGCCCTGTGGAGAGGAGGACTTGTCAGAGACCCCAGGAAGCACTAAGAAGGTAGTGGTGGTGGAGGTTGTGATGGTGGTGGTGGTGTTGGTGGTGGAGATTGTGGTGGAGGTTGTGGGGAGATGACCAGTGCCTGGGGCCAGGCTGCGGATCCCAAGGAGTTAGTGGTGCCTTATTGAGAAATCAAACGCTGTGTGTGGAGGGGCTGGGAGGGCCGGAGCAGTTGGTGGGGTGGATGCCTCAGCTGCGAGCTGCAAAAGCAAACGACAACATGTTGTTGTCTTTTCCGCTAGTGCTCCGGGGAGCCCGGTGCCAGCGGAGCGCGGAATGTTTGGGGCTGCGTTATTGGATGATTCTTTTTTGTAAAGAATGAGCATCTTAATCCCCAGTGATTGAAAGATTTTTTACCATTATTATAATGTTGGGCAGGGGGTTGGGAGCAATCATGGTTGGGTTTTTGCGTTTGCAAATCCTTAACCCCAAAGGATTTCCTTTGGTTTTGTTTTGTTATTTGTCGTGCGTTTAAAAAAAAACATTTGTATTCCAACTGTTCTTTCACTTCCTGTGCTCCTCCAATGACAGATGTATGGCACGTCCCTAAATCTGTTGAGCCCATGGAATCTGGTTCAATTTTTCCCAAAGATTACTCCATGGTCTCACAGGTCGGCTGAGTCCAATTTTGGTTTGGCACGAGCCGTAATAGAGTGTGGCTTCCAAATGGCCTGGGCCCAGACTTCTCCCCTCTCCTCTCTTCTCCTCCTCCTCGCTCACTCACCCACTCCAGCCGCTCTCTGTGACTTCACCATTTCCCCCCATCTGCTCTCTCATGGTGGTTGGAAACGCGGCGTGCCATGCCAGCAGCTTTCCCCTGTTCTCTGCTCCAGCGTTGCTGTGTGTCACTGGGTGTTGTAGCGCACATGAGGTGAACAGCACAAAAAGCATCCTACTCAAATGACCCCATTTGGTGGTTACCGTTGACACAGAACAACAATTTACGTCATTTTTGCAGGGACCCCGTAAGCCCCATTCATTCCTTGAATTAGACCTTATTACTTCTTAGAAGGACCTCTTTGTCTTCAGCTGCGTGGAGAGTTTTTGTCCATATCGTCAGGCTCTCGCGTGCTGTCCAGCTTCAATTACCCCAGGATCTGGCTTTTGGAGTGGGCACTCTCCGCGTTGGTTTCCCTCTCTCTCCTGAGAGTAGGCTGAAGTCATGCTAGGATGAAAGAACACAGAGTCAATTTGATTTGGAATCTTTTTTTTTTCACCTCGCTCGCAAAACAGAGGACCTTTATTCTGTTCAACTGCCCTTCCGAGTGGTGATCATTCGCAAATGGCCTTTTGCCATATGAGAGACTGAGTTTGCGGAGGCCATCCCATTAGTGTTTTCAGATGTGTCCAGAGCCCCCTTCATTAAGAACCAACTAGGTAACCATGCAGGAACTCAGAGCATTCAGACGTTACTGTACACTGCGAGCCTGAAGGGACGCGCATCCTGCTGAGAAACTCCAGGACCCACTCAGTCCGTTTGGAATATGGCTGTGATGTTTGACCTTTCGCAGCGACTTGAGAAATGGCCCCAAATATTAGTTGCTGGCTTGCGGAGGGTCAGCAAGCAGCCCTCTGGTCAGTGTTGTGGATGCATGCAAAACAACACTTCAAAGTGTTCCAAAGGGTCTTTGTTCTACGTCTCGAGCCAACATCTCATGCGGCAGTCTCCGTAAGGTTTGTTTTTGCTGAGGAGTGGAGGTTGCTAAGATGCAGAAGTGGTTCTAATAATCCAACTTTGAAAATGTCACTGTGGCTGTAGTGGAGAGGATTTTGAAATAAGCATTACTTACTCTCTGTTTCATCTTGCAGCTTTTATTTCTCAGTCTGAAATAATAACCAGAGATGTGCAATGCTGAAGTTACCCAGGTTAGCACCACCTAAATCTTCTCAAATGCAGGGAAGAGTAGACCTGCTGCAAATGTTGTCAATTGGACTTTGGCCTCCCAACCCTGAATCCTGGTTCAGTGCTATTTCTATACCGTGTTTCCCTCTAATCAAGATAGATATGATGGAACAAGGCAGGTCCTTCCCAATCCTGTAGAGCCAAATGTGAAAACATTTTGAATGCTCAGAGGAGTAGAAAACAGCATAATAAATGCAGTCCATTTGCAATTTACTTTTTAAGCGTTGTTTGATTTCCATGACAATTTGCCCTCCATACCCCAGGCTCATAAGAAGCTTGCTTGTTGTTCCGGACGTTCCAGAACTTTTTTTTTTCTCTGTGTCAGTCTGCATCAGTTTTAAATTTGCTGTACTGTGAGTAAGCCATTGTAACGGAGTGGCTAAGACTGAAATGTGGTTTCTCTAATGAAGTAAGCTGGCACATCATGGGCAAACAATGCTACTTAGTCTTTCGCAATATCGCTGGTCTCTTGCCCGCATAACGGTGCCAAAGGCCTGTTTAGCGGCTTCTCAGTTTCTATGGCAGTGAGGGGCTTGCTTCCAGAGTGAGACATAATGTAAGGTATATTGACCTGCATGCTGTGTTTAGGAGGCAGTCTGACATGAAACCATACACCATCTCAGTAGGTGATATACAGTACCACCCGACATAATGCTCCCTCCTTCTATATGTTGATGTTATGTTACCACTAAGTTATATTTAGCAAATATGCTTAAACAACCCAAACTCAGATTGTCAGATTGCAAGGCATCAATTCAGGGGCAGGAAAGAAGTTCACCCCATGCAAATGTGTACAAAAAAGTTCTTTATGTTCACACTGGATTAAATTTACAACACCATGAAAGGACAGCATGTATGAAGTGTGGTTGGGAATATCCTTTACATGGTGCATGTCATAGCCCTGTTCCTCCAACAGAGAACCACTTCTGTTCCTGTTCACAGACCAACATTTGAACCGTTTGGAGCATTTCCACCAAACAAAACCTGGTTCAGAACGTGGCACTTTGGTTTGGAACTCCAAATGACAAGGGGAGTGGCCTCCACATGGGCGTGGCCTCCATGGGGCGTGTCATTCTGCCATTCAGAGAGGAAGGCTAAACGCCAGAGTTTCTCTCCATATCAACTGTTTCCATGAATAAACAAAACTAGTCAGCTAGCATTACACAGCTGGTGCTATCTACTGTAGCATTACACAGCTGGTGTTATCTAGCATTAGTATATATACTCTTTTGATCCCGTGAGGGAAATTTGGTCTCTGCATTTATCCCAATCCGTGAATTAGTGAAACACACACAGCGTACACACAGTGAGGTGAAGCACACACTAATCCCGGTAGCAGTGTGAGCTGCCTGCATCAACAGCGGCACTTTCGGGGGAGCAGTGAGGGGTTAGGTGCCTTGCTCAAAGGGCACTTCAGCCGTGCCTACTGGTCGGGGGTTCGAACCGGCAACCCTCGGTTACAGGTCGAAGTGCTAACCAGTGGAGCCCGATGTGGGGCCGGCAGCAGCGAATAAGGCCTTGTTTCTGCCATTGTTACGGCACCACTGTCTTATCATTGGTTCCTTTTTATGCATATCATTAACTCTTGTTCATGCATGTAACGCCCTCTGTTGATGATGTATTCTTGGTTCCGTTCAAAACTGGTGCAAATGCGGGTTGGTTCACTTGATAGCACCAATGGTCAAACAATTCTGAACCGAATCGGTTCAAGAACATGTTTTCTGTTGGTCAAACCCTCAGAGGCTCCATAATGAACCTGATGATCCGGCTGGTCCTCTGACCTGGCAGCACCTTAATCTCTGGCTGACCAGCTCATCAGCGATTAGATGTACTGACTGTCTCTGCTCGAAGTTGCAGATTTACCCAGGAAACGACTGATTAACCCACACTATCACTCTGCCTCTGTGCACCAGTAACTATTTCACCTTGCTGTTTGGAGGTCAGCGTTGATGGTGGTGCAGAAATAAGATGAAGGAAGGACAATTGAAGTTTCACTCATGCGGTGAAATGATTTCTCTCCCATCGGGAATTCATTCATGGAAAGAAGGGCGTATATTCTACCATTGCTCTTAAATCAGATCAGTGTGGAGCTGGCTGGTAGTGGAGCTGTTGAAATGGAAGCCCTTAACTCACACTTGAGGCTGACCGCTTGGTCACATGACTTAGAGACTTTGGGAGCAGACTCGGAGCCTGTGGTAGACTCTCCCCCTGCAGATCAGACCGCCTGGCTTTGATGTCACGTTTTGGGCACTGACACAGTTTGGTTTTAAGGTCAAAGGGTCATTGGGTCCTCGTGGCTTCCAACAACTTGGTCGTCGATGCCACATGCTATTGGTGACGTTAACCACTGGATGACTCTTAGGCGGTCTCATTAACGAGGAGATTTGTACCTTTAAAATGGCTGTCATCATGTTGATGAATTTCTTTTTCTGACTAACCCCTCTCTCCCTTCTCTTGCTCAAACTCACTGAGTGAACTGGAACGTTTCCCCAAATAAGTTCATGTTTAGATAATTTAGCAAAGGAGTTGTTGCAAATGGAGCTGTCTGAGCGAGCCATGAGAACACAGATGTTCTCCACACACAGGCTTCCTCTGAGCCCCATGCACACTAGTGCTGCTCAACCCCATCCTTCACTCTCAGTGCCTCTCCACTCTCCCAGAGCCTCAGTGCCTCTCCACAATCAGCTCACTCGGCGGGGCTTGTGTGTGTGTGTGTGTGTGTGTGTGTGTGTGTGTGAGAGAGAGAGAGAGAGAGAGAGAGAGAGAAAGAGAAAGGGAGAGAGAAGAGCGCCACCGCCTCAGATCTCTTAAACCAGAGCCAGGCCCAAAGCTATTTATATCAGTCATCTGAGCAGCATATTGTGGTGAGCTGGCCAGCCGCCAGTGGACTGTTCAAATGTACAGTTTCCACAATCCCATTCCCCCCCTCACTTGGGATGCTGTCTGAACCCAGCCTAGGTGCACTGCTAGCACGGTTCAAGGGATAGTTCACCCACAATCGATTATTCTGTCATTATCTATTCAAACTTGTGCCAGTAGTTACCCATAAAAGGTTTGCCTCTCAGCGCAGCCCCAAATGAATTATCCAGCAGGATGTCAGTCACTGGGACGAGTTGGCTGGCGCTCACTTCCCTAGCGTAGCTAAAGGGACGCGCTAGGCTGAAAGATTCCCTGCGTTTCGAGTGACAAGAGCGCTAACACAGGGACAGTGCTGCCATGAGGACGAGAGGGTAATGACAGTGTTTTCGTTTCCGCATGCACTGTCCCTTTAAGGTCAGCTGCGACTTGTGGCGCGCATCACACACAGGAGTGTCATTAGATGACACTCAGAAACAGGCTCTCGGTTTACACCGGCCAGCTGACTTCTCTCACTGAGACTCTCAGTCTTTCTCTCATCGACACACACACACACACACACACACACACACACACACACACACAAACAAACACACACACACACACACACACACACACACACTTTCGCACACACACAGATGCCATGCCTTGGTCGCCTCTGTTTAGAGACGGCTAATCCCGCACACTTAAGAGAGGCGCTGTGTGCTAGGGAGTGTGGCAGCAGAGGCGCAGGCAGGCGCTCGCTTGTTTAAACACGGCCACGGTAGTCTGTGGGGTGACTTGGGGGGGGAAGAGGCTCCTCGGGGCCACTGGGAGACGGCCGAAACCGACCGCAGGGCTGATTGAGTGGCCGGGTGACTTGAGCGCAGCAGGTGGGCTTGTTTATGAGAGAGTCCATCCATCACGGGCGTACGGATAATGACAGCTGTTCAACACTCAAGTGATCTGATCAAATTAAGATGGATCTCTCCAGCCCATAGCCTTGTCTGGTCACACTAGGCTGTGTGTGTGTGTAGCTTTGGTTAGTGCCACAAGCTCTGCAAACATCCGTGAGATGCTGTTTGTGTCATTTACACTCATTAGATAGAGCAGCTAAGCCATCAACTCAACATGTTAGCAAGTTATTACCAAAAATGTTTTATGAATATGAATTTATGCTGAAGCTGACATTGATCTAATGAAAATAAAGAAAGGGTCAAATTAACTATACAGTCATAAAGAAATGTAAAGTATTCCTGGACCTAGAATAGTATTGGACTAATAATTATTCTACTAACATGGCACTATATTATGTCCATTTGATAGTGTACAATGTATGTTTGTACCGGTATATATTTGTTTGTTAATCTTGGATACATACTGTATCTATTTGCCATATATTGTACTCCAAGCATTCTCTATGTAAACCTTGTGTTTAAATGCTCTGCTTTGGCATTACAAAAATATTTTTTATGCAAATAAAACTCACTTGAATTGAATTGAATATGTATGAATATGTAAATAGCATTTCAAGAGCAACAAATTCAGTCCCCTCAAACCACATGATTTGTTTTTTATACCGGTATTTATTCTGAAAAATAACATAAATAAAAATAATGTAATGAAATAAATAGATAAGTTATAGTAGCTTATGGTAGATACATTTGGTAGTAAGAAATACTGACATAGTGTTTAATAAGTTCTATGAACTTTATGTGTGCATGATGCAGAGTTTACAGAAATGCGTGTCAACACATATCATAAGAATAAATTATGTTTTTAAAACTGTATTTTAAGTGGCTCTATAAGTGTGAACATTATCATGTGTGTATGAAAATGGCTTGTGAATATCAGCCTGAAGGAAAAACTTCTGTTATGAAAACATCTCTCTCACTCTCTCTCTTTCCCTCTCTCTCTTTCCCTCTCTCTCTTTCCCTCTCTCCCTCCCTCTCTCTCCCTCACTCTCTCTCTCCCTCTCTCTCCCTCACGCTCTCTCCCTCACTCTCACTCTCTCTCTCTGTTTCCCTCTCTCCCTCACTCTCTCTCTCCCTCTCTCTCCCTCACGCTCTCTCCCTCACTCTCACTCTCTCTCTCTCTCTCTCCCTCCTCTCCCTCACTCTCTCTCTCTCTCTCCCTCCTCTCTCTCCCTCTCTCTCCCTCACTCTCTCTCCCTCCCTCTCTCTCCCTCACTCTCTCTCTCCTCTCTCTCCCTCACGCTCTCTCCCTCTCTCTCTCTCTCTCTCTCTCCTCTCTCTCTCCCTCATTTTCCCTCTTTCTCTCTCCCTCTCTCTCCCTCTCACTCTGTATCTTTCTCACTATCTCTCTCTCTCTGTCTCCCACTCTCTCACACACTCACCTTCTCTCTCACTCTATATCTCTCTGACACACACTGGTTCTCTTTCTCTCTCACACACACACACACACACACACACTCTCTCTCTGACTCCGTGTCTGTGTGAGTCTGTGCACTAATAGTATCACTGTTGGAATACACTAGAGTTCTTTTAGCGTGAAATTCCCCCTACACCTCTTACAACTAAAAGAGTCCAAATATGGACATTGTGATATCATATAATTTTGTTTTGTATACCTGATTATGAATGTAGATATGACAGAACAAGTGGTGTGTCATGACCCTTGGTCTCACAGTGGCAGGCAGTGCAGAGGTAGTGATGGTCACAATAGGGGAATATTGGTTCATTTTCACACCTGCATAGGTGAGCGTAATATAGTGAGCCACCCATCCCTTCTCTCTCACTTTTCTTGCTCACACTTGAACCATAGTCATACCCATTTTTTTTCCAAAGAGGTAAGAGGTTGTGAATGTCAGGCTGAAGGAGGAATGCCTCCTGTTATGGAAACATGTGTGTGTGTGTGTGTGTGTGTGTGTGTGTGTGTGTGTGTGTGTGTGTGTGTACAGTATAAACAATAATCACCATCTTACTCAAGTAAACAAGCTGTTCTACCTCCTGCTGCAGCTCAGAGATCATTCCTTTACCCATGACATTAAAGCTTCAGAAACACTGGAATTGAATTACAATAGTAATAGTAATAATACATTGAAATACAATAGTAATGGTAATAATACATTGAATTACAATAGTACACTGCTTTGCTATCTTTGTCTCTCTCATGAACGATAGAGAGAGAGGGAGGGAGGGAGGGAGAGAGAACGAGAGAGAACGAGAGCACCCACACAGGTTTGTCCACATACTATCTCTGTGCTGTGGATGTTGGTCCTGATGTTGAGATAAGCTGGAATGTGAGATCTTTGAGGGAGAGGGCCCACTCTGTCTGGCCTGCTAATAACTGTGTCCAATGGAAGCCACGCTACAGCGGGCAGATGCCGCTGATTAAGCACGCAGGCGGGCGGGCGGGCGGGCGGGCGGGTAGGTCGGTCAGTGCCCGGGGATGACAGAGCCCAGGAGCTGGAGCTGGAGGGGGCAGGGGGCAGCAGCAACTGGCTCTCGCTCCATCCATTGGGGTGACTTCAATGAGACTGAGCTCTCCACAGGGCTGCTATGCTCTCTTGCTCCATCCATTGGGGTGACTTCAATGAGACTGAGCTCTCCACAGGGCTGCTATGCTTTCTTGTCACACCATCTTCTTTTTACTTTCATTCTTTCTTTCTTTCTCTGTTCTCTCTCTCTCTCTTTGTTTGTCTCACAAACCCACACGCACATACTCTACATGTGCGGCTGTACACACACACACACACACACACACACACACTTTCTGTATGTCTCTCTCAAGTTTACATGACGTGTAATCCAGGGCAGAGTGGGATGAAGTGACTGATATATATATATGGAGTGGGTGAGGATCAAATGGAAACGCAAAAAAAGGCTCAAGCAGTAGGGTGTGTGTCTATTCAGTGGAGGATTGTGTTGCTACATGTGTGTCTGTGTAGGGTGATAAAGGGTATTAAAGTAACAATGAGAAGATGAAAGCAACATGGAAGAAATTGATACTGGTGTAATTTTTATTTCTTTTTCGTAGTGCTTGAAAGAATGCTTTATTGGGTCATGGGATCCGTCATGCTGGATAGATGAGAAAAGGACTCTTACACAATGGATGTCTGACTTTCATTTCTCCCTCAGAGGCCTTTCTGTGATCTCTTTCCATTTCTTTTTATGTGTGTTTGTGTGTGTGTCTGTGTGTTTGTGTTTGAGTGTATGCATCAGCGTTTGCATGTGCGTGTGTATATGCTTGCTGGAAGACCTGTGTGTGTGTGTGTGTGTGTGTGTCAGTGTTTGTATTTGTGTTTGTGTACATGCATCAGTGTTTGCATGTGCATTTGTTGTGTGTGTGTGTGTGTGTGTGTGTGTGTGTGTGTGTGTGTGTGTGTGTGCGTGTGTGTGTCCTTTTGCTGTGCATGATTGATTCTGGTCCCAGTGATTGAGAGCAGCCGCTGCATGTGGTCTGCGGGGAGTGCGAGTGCGAGCGTGAGCGTGATCCGCGCCCTGTCCTCGGCCCAGCGGGAGCCGCCCGGAGTTTAGGCTTCAACCCCAGGCCACGCGCAGCGAGCCAATCAGTACAGGAAACAGCAGCGCGTCCACTGGGGGTCAGAGGTGACCAGAGTTTCCCAGGCTGTGGTGAAAGGACAAGAAAGGAAGGAGAAGGAGAGAGAGAGAGAGAGAGAGAGAGAGAGAGAGAGAGATAGAAAGAGTGAGAAAGAAAGAGAGAGGGGGAGGGAGGGGTAGGCCATGGCAGGATGTGTATTGTACACACTGCACAAATTTCAGTCAAGAGCTTTCGCTCTGAGACTGTCCAATTCGCTCTGAGACTGTCCGAGCAATTTGTTTACACATCGTAGGCAATGACAAGAGGGTCAGTGGCAGAGGTCAGGTGTTTCCAAGCGTGCCCACTTTAGACCTGACCACTTCACGGGCCACACCGCTCACTGCACCAACTCCTCTTTGCTAAAAGCACAGCACCTCGCTCGCTCGCTCACAAAAGCAGCACTCAGGAGACGAGAGAAGAGGAGAAGAGAAGAGAAGAGGAGAGAAGAGCGAGGGAGAAGAGAAGAGAGGAGAGAGGGAGAAAAGAAGAGCTGGAGGAGCTGTGACTGAGAGTGCGCGTTGTCTCTGCAATTGATTAATGCCGGCGCTGGCATCTGCGGAGTAGGTGTCATCCATTATTCCTTATGAAACGCTCGGTGTAGGCCCTTCATAAACATGAAACGAACTGCGCCCTTGTGCGCCGCTGAGTGGATTTATGAAGAGGCCTTCTCCCGTCATCTCCAGCCCGCGTCTTTAATTGATCGACCCCATCTATTATGGATGCTTTTCAGCCGAGAGAGCCGGCAGGCAGGTGCGTTTTGAGTTGGACGCGAGGCCTTGGGTAGCCCCAGAGAAGGCTCCTCTCCGCTCCTCTCCGCTCCTTTCCGTTCTGCCTCTGACTGACATGTGGTCCACCGGGAACCCGTCGGAACGAGAAGCGCCGGGCCACGGTGACAAATACAGCCCACGAGAAGGTGGCCATCTGTTGGAAAGATTAATGTGTCAGTTTCTCTAATGTCCCCTGTTTGGCCCATGCAAATTAACTGATTGTTTGGATCAAATGATCGCATTCTGTCAGTGTTCCTTACTTGTCTTTGCACATTTGAACATTTTCAAAAGGTCACTGTATTATCTCGGAAAATCTCTCTGTCTGTCTTGCCCTCTATTTTTTATCACATTTGGCAGATGTTTTGGTAAATGTCATTGCTTAAGTGTTGCTGTTTGACAGTCTCCCAATCCTCTCTCTCTGTGTGTGTTTGTGTCTCCGCAGTTAAGTGCCAACACTCTGATCTTCCTGTGCACCAACCTGATTGGGATCTGCACACACTACCCGGCCGAGGTGTCACAGAGGCAGGCCTTCAAAGAGACCCGGGGCTACATACAGGCCCGACTGCACCTACAGAGAGAGAACCAGCAACAGGTACACACACACACACACACACTCATACAAATATACATACCCATGCAGTACATAAATATACATGCACATACCTGCATATGTGGTACCATGTGCATACAGGTCTATGTGTGAAATTAAATCAGAATCAGAGTCAGAGTCAGTTGTATTGGCCAATTATACTTACGTACACAAGGAATTTGACTTCTTTAGGTGTTAACTCCTATATATTCAACAAATAGACATGTAGTAGTAACAAATAGACATGTAGTAGTAACTTTTACATTCAGTAAACAAATAGTAATAAAGATGCATACTGTACAATAGAGACAACAATATACATATAGGCACATATCAACATAATATACAAAAATACAAATATACAAATAAGACATAATAGCAAGACAAGTACACATGTAAGTGCATGTAAGGTGCAAAAATAATAGTGCCAATGTAATGTGCAAGATGCAAATTGGAATGATAAAGTATGTAATGTGTAGGAGAAGTGGGTGAATGGCCAAAGTGGGGATGACCCCACTTATCCGCAGTTCTGGAGGGTGATGGCAGTGGGAAAGAAGCTGTTCTTGTGTCTGGTTGTTTTTGTGTGCAGGGATTCTGTAGCGCCTGCCAGAGGGGAGGAGGGTAAAAGGGTGTGTGCAGGGTGTGTGCAGGGTGTGTGTGCAGGGTGTGTGCAGGGTGTGTGCAGGCAGGGTGTGTGCAGGGTGTGTGTGCAGGGTGTGTGTGCAGGGTTTGTGTGCAGGGTGTGTGCAGGCAGGGTGTGTGCAGACAGGGTGTGTGCAGGCAGGGTGTGTGCAGGCAGGGTGTGTGCAGGGGTGTGTGCAGGGTGTGTGTGTGGGGTCTTTAGTGATCTTCTCTGCGCGCTTCCTGGTCCTACTAGAGTACAAGTCGTGGAGGGGGGCAGGGGGCACCAATGATTTTTTTCAGCTGTCCGAATTGTGCATTGTAATCTGTGTTTGTCCTGTTTTGTGGCTGCCCCAAACCAAGCGGTGATGAATGTGCAGAAGATGGCCAACAGCTCTTGTGGTGGGCCACGGTTCTGCAGTTGTCGTAGGAAATGCATCCTCTGCTGAGCCTTTTTAAGGATGACGTTGATGTTGGACTTCCACCTTAGATCCTGGGAAATGATGGAGCCCAGGAACCTGAATGAGTCCACATTTGACACTGGGCTGTTGGGTATTGTGAGGGGGGCAGCACTGTGGGGTGCTTCCTAAAGTCCACCCCCATCTCCACACTCTTCAGAGTGTTTAGCTCTAGGTTGTGTTGACTGCACCAGAGCTCCAACTTATCAACCTCTTGCCGATATGACAACCTCTTGCAGACTCGTCAGTCACCATAGGATGAGTCCAATGACAGTGGTGTTGTCTGCAAATTTTAAGAGTTTGACAGCTGGGTCCTTGGAGGTACAGTCATTTGTGTAGAGGGAGAAGAGCAGTGGGGAAAGGACACACCCCTGTGGTACACCAGTGCTGGTTGTCCGTGCTCGTTGTCCAGATGTGACATCTCCCAGCCGCACATGCTGATTCCTGTCAGTCAGGAAGCTGGAGATCCATTGACAGATGACAGGAGATACAGTGAGCTGAGAGAATTTGGCGGTGAGGATTTTAGGTATGATGGTGTTGAATGCCGAGCTGAAGTCCACAAACAGGATCCTGACATACTGTAGATCCCTGGCTGGTCAAGGTGTTGTAGGATGAAGTGCAGCCCCATGTTCACTGCATCATCCACTGACCTGTTTGCCCTGTAGGCAAACTGCAGGGGGTCCAGCCGGTAACCTGTGATGTTTTTTTTTTTGTGATTAACTTTTTATTAGGTTTTTAGTAAACACAAAGACAAAACAAAAAACAAACAAACAAACAAAACCGTCATCCTCATAACATGAAGTCAGGGAATAGTACCTGTGATGTTTTTGAGGTGGGTCATCACCAGGCTTTAAAGGACTTCATGGTGACTGAAGTCAAGGCCACAGGTCTGTAGTCATTCAGTCCAGTCAGTGATGGAGGGTTTCTTGGGCACTGGGATGATGGTGAAGCTTTTGAAGCATGAGGGGACTTTGCATAGCTCCAGTGATCTGTTGAATATTTGTGCGAAGATTGGTGCTAGCTGGTCAGCACAGGCCCTTAGACAGGAGGGTGTTACACCATCAGGTGGCCATTAAACACTCATGACTCATGCACATAGAAATATAACTAGTTACATGTGATAATTGTCTGTGGTTTTATCTTAGATAGTTAGTTAGTTGTAATGAATTCATTATATACTGTAGGTTACTGAATGTATTTTTTTGTGTAATCAATCCTTAGTAACAGGCTGCAAATCAAGACAATTGAAAATCAATCATATTCTCACCTTGTTATTCTCTCTATCTGTTACAATACACACACACACACACACACACACACACACACACACACACACACACACACACACACACACACACACACTCCCCTGTCTCTTCAGGAACGCCTGCTGCTGTCAGTGTTGCCAAGGCATGTTGCCATGGAGATGAAGGCAGACATCAATGCCAAGAAGGAGCATATGATGTTTCACAAGATCTACATCCAGAAACACGACAATGTCAGGTAAACACACACACACACACACACACACACACACACACACACACACACACCACATAGTGATATCCTCTAGAGTGCCTGAGCCTGACTGGATTTATCTACAATGGACTGGATGTATGTTGACTGTCATTCCCACACGTAGGCGAGCTGAAGGGTCAGTGCAGGCTGGCCATAGGAGCATCTGTCAGAGTGATTATCTGTAGGTCAGGGTCCGGTGAAGGGGTTCCGTAGCCGGCGAGGCGCTGACTTTAGATGCGCTGAGAACACGCTGCTGCTCTGGCGGGTTCACAGCAGGTCGCGTACTGGAACCGTCTCATGGGAGAGTGCTTCCTGTTCTTTCTTCTCTCCCTCCTTCCCTCATTCTCCTCCCTCCTCTCTCTCTCTCTCTCTTTCTCTGTCTCACTCTTTCTCATTTTCTCTTGCACATCTCTCTCTCTCTGTGACATCTGTGACTCCAGCCTGAGGTCACGCTCGTAGCCTGTTCCAAGAGCACGTTTTTCCTGCTGGCTTTCCGGAAGAGTCCATGCCATATAGGAGCACCATTCTGACAGAATGCTTGTGAAGGTCCTGCCATTAAAAGCACTCCTAATCTAAGAAAAATTATGTTACATTCTCCACATACAACCAAGACACATCTATATGGGTCATGTTTACTGACCAGTAAATCCACAACTGTGTCCTCCCCTCCAAATTTACTGGGGTGGAAACAGCGCCATCTGTTGCTTAGGAATATTACACTGCTGTAAGAGAGACTCCAGCCTGTGGGAACAAATAGGGGTTAAACCAAAAGGCGAAGAACAAATTGAACTCGACCTTCTTACTTTAGTCAAAACAGCTCTGGCTTCTGTGAATGGAGTTGTATGTATGGGTGGAGTTATTCAAGGGTGTCCCTCCAGACACTAGAGAGGAGCATCTAAAAGAGGTCCACTTGAGTGCACGCGGCCATTTGTCCTAATCTAACATAATATGCCCGAATATGACCCACCTGCAGTGCATCACTTTAGACAGAATCAGAGCTGCGCAAATGGCTTTTATAGGGACTGTCTCAAATGGCAGCCAACCGAAGATGACCCAGACAATATTTGCAGAAATTATTGATTCCTGAACTCCTTTTCATTGTCTTTTGTCCATTTTCCCCTCTCTCCCTTTATATTTTCTTTCTTTCTTTCTTTCTTTCTATGTATTTATCTTTTTTTTTCCTTCTTTCTTTCTTTCTTTCTTTCTTTCTTTCCCTTTCTCTCCCTGTCTTCTCTCAGTATTCTATTTGCAGATATCGAGGGTTTCACCAGCCTGGCGTCTCAGTGCACAGCCCAGGAGCTAGTCATGACCCTCAACGAGCTCTTTGCCCGCTTTGACAAGCTGGCCTGGGTGAGTGTCTGGCACAAGCAGTCCTCGCTGTCATACGCCTGTGATTATGGCCTCAATAGAATCCCATTAGTTTTTCCATTAACCGTGACTCTCCTAATAAGTCACCCCTATGTGTTTGTGTGTGTGTGTGTGTGTGTGTGTGTGTGTGTGTGTTGCTCCTGTAGGAGAATCACTGTCTGAGGATTAAGATCCTGGGCGACTGCTACTACTGTGTGTCTGGACTCCCTGAACCCAGAGCGGACCATGCCCACTGTTGTGTGGAGATGGGAGTGGACATGATTGAAGCCATCTCGTAAGTCCTTTCTCTGTTTGTGTGTGTGTGTGTGTGTGTGTGTGTGCAGGTGTGTGTGTGTGTGTGTGTGTGTGTGTGTGTGTGTGTGTGTGTGTGTGTGTGTGTGTGTGTGTGTGTGTGTGCGTGCACGTGGATGGGTGTTTGTTTGTGTGTGCATGTATTATGTTAGTCTGTCTCTCTCTCTCTCTCTCTCTCTCTCTCTTTCACTCATCCACTCTCTCTCTCTCTCTCTCTCTCTCACTCATCCACTCTGTCTCTCTCTATCTGCTGCCCTTTATTCCCATATCTCTTTTTGTGTGCGATGTTCTTGTGAAAGCTCTGTACTTATAACACATTTGGGCATATTTGATTCCTTTATTTGCTGTGAGCCCCATGACATTTATTTTGCCATTTAAGTTCCCTATTCAGGGACATCTGGTTAAACAGGCTGTCAAATGAGGTCAGACTGCGTGCCCTGAGAGGGCTGCTGGACACTGTGCTGCCTACATCTCCTCCTCCTGCTTTGTCCCTGTGTGCAGGTTGGTCCGAGAGGTCACGGGGGTCAATGTCAACATGCGTGTGGGGATCCACAGCGGTCGCGTCCACTGCGGCGTGCTGGGCCTGCGCAAGTGGCAGTTTGACGTGTGGTCCAACGACGTCACGCTGGCCAACCAGATGGAGGCCGGCGGAAAGGCGGGGTGAGTGGACGCGCCCTGCGGAGAGTTCCTCCATCACACACACCTGGCCCCCGCGCCACGGCAACACAAACAAGCCCACGGTGGAATCACACAAGAAGCCACTAGTTTACTCACAGCTTATCTGCCACAGAGGAAAAGAACCAAAGGCAGGGATGACAGAGAAACATGTGAATAAATAATATATTTAGATACAATAATTATTTATTCACAGTAAATACCCAGGGAGCTAGCACACACCGTCTTCATAAAACTGGACTCGTCTCTATTTCACCGTGGGTTGGACTGCTTTTTGCACCTTGACACTCACTTTGCACCTTTTTGCACCATGACACTCACTGTCTTGAGCACCTTACCATGCACACAGGCCAGTCCCGGCCCTGTCACTGCAAGCGTCTCATCCTCAAGAACACTGTGGATTTTTTAAATTTAATTTATATAGTATATTTAGTATTTAGTTTTCTTATCTTCTACTGTCTCTATTGTACAGTGGAGTTATATGTATATACTTATATTTACCCTTTCTGCTGTAAGTGCATGTTGTGTGTGATGTCTGTAGGCTACTGAGACCTTGAAGTTCCCCTTGGGGATCAATAAAGTATCTATCTATCTATCTATCTATCTATCTATCTACCTTTCTTTACTCTGCCCAGTCAAGATTAAACATAGCAACATTTCGGCCACATGACACGCTGGCATGTTGGCAACGTGGGCAAAGTAAAGAAAGAGAAATAGAGACGAGTCCAGTTTTATGAAGACGGTGTGTGCTAGCTCCCTCATTACCCCTGAGTATTTACTATGGATTCTAAACAACCACACAAAAAGACTGGGAAGGTGCGTCCTTACAAACAAATCACTTCTAATAATTATTTATTATATGTATTACAAAAGCCTAACTACAGAATTAGTGTTTGTCCTATTTCTCTCTCCTCATATCCAGTGTGTATCAAATAATCTGCAATGAAAAGGATGATTATATTTAGTGCATCAGTGAATGTATGCAATTGGATGGGATGTAACGCAATTGTGTAATGCGAAGGCATCCTACTAACCAACTCAGGTGTATTGTAATATAATAACTAAAATACAGTTGTGGTGTCAATCAATCCAAATACTTCCCGACATCCAACCGTGACATGCTTCACACATGGGCTTTATTTGAAGCAGCACTGCTTGGCGGTGTGGTGCCAGAGTGCTGGTATGGCAGGGTGTGTCACAGGCGGGACTGAGAGGGTTGTGTTTCTCTGCTGGCAGGCGCATCCACATCACCAAGGCCACACTGCAGTACCTGAACGAAGACTACGAGGTGGAGCCGGGCTTCGGAGGAGAGAGAAACGCTTACCTCAAAGAGAACAACATTGAGACCTTCCTTGTGCTGGGCTGCAGCCAGAAAAGGGTTAGCAAAACACTGACACACATGCATGCGCGCACACACACGCACGCACGCACGCACACGTGCGCGCACACACACACACACACACACATATACACACACATGCACACACTTTTAGAGGTCATGCTATATTTATATAGTCTTTTATTAATATTTAATGTATTTTATATCTGTCCAGGGTAATCACTTTGAGATTCTTATCTGTTTGAAGTCAGTCCATGCCCAGTAGCCATGTTTTTAGTACTGAACAAAATAAGGTTTGATGCTAATGCTTTCTAGAAAGACAAAAGGATGACACACTCATGTAAAAAAAAATACATTCTTACATCAGTTTACCATGTTTCTCTCTTTCTCTCTTTCTTTCTCTCTCTCCCCCTCTCTGTGCGTGTGCTACAGAAAGAGGAGAAGGCCATGATGGCAAAGCTGCAGAGGGCCCGGGCGAACTCGGGTGAGGGGCTGATGCCCCGCTGGGTGCCTGACAGATCGTTCTCCAGAACCAAAGACTCCAAAGTTTACAGGCAGATGGTGAGACAACACCGTCCACACTCTCAACAGCCTCAGCGGCCCTCACTAGCCTGTCTGTGCCTGTGTCTGTGCCTATGTCGTTCCTTCCCTTCACTAGCCTGTCTGTGCCTGTGCCTTCACTTCACTAGCCATGTCTGTGTCCTCCCCTCCACTCAATAGCACTGTCTGTGTCTGTGTCCTTCCCTCACTAGCCCTGTCTGTGTCTGTGTCCTTCACACACTAGCCCTGTCTGTGTCTGTGTCTGTGCCCTCCCCTCTCTTCCCGCAGCTGAGGCGATATTTTTGGAAGTAGTACAGAAAGAAATGATGGAGATGTTTCATATTCACTGTGTAGAATATTGATCAGTGATGAAATGGAAAATGCACTGAACTGGAAGGAGGTTTTGAAATGGTCTTCTGATTTGCCCTTCATTATTCTGGGTTCAGGCTCCCGAGCCAAATATGATGCCCTCCTTCGGTTCCATTCACAGTTGTTTTGCTCCGGTGGTGTTTGAAAGGCTTAGTCACACATTTACACACTCTTGCAAATCTGCTTGCACAGAGCATCCCTCTCATTCTCTCCCTCCCTCTTTCTTTTACTCTCTCGATCACCATGTTTTTTTCTGTCTGGTCCACTCTCTTTCTCACCCCCGTCTCATCCTCCTCTTCTTTCACTCCTTCCTGTCTCCCGGAGGAGTGTGTGTGTCCAGGGGGAGTAGGTACGATGTGTAATTTGAAGCCTTGGAGCCTTAATTAAAACATCACTGTATCCGCGAGGGCTTAGCAGCTGCAGATGGGCTGTGTGTGTCTGTCTGAGTGCCGTCCCTTGTCTGGGTGCTAATCTTCCCTTGTCCTGTCGTCTGTTCCCAGGGCATTGACGAGGCCTCCAGCAAAGACAAGTGAGTATTGCTTTCACAAAAGCTACAATCCAGGCCCTTTCTGTCTGCGCTGTCCACCAGCTATTATTGAGTTACCACCACGCAATTCTCATGGACTCCCCAGACTAAGTATAGATGCGTGGCGGCCACAGGTTGTTTTTTTTTTATTATAAAAAGGGTGCACTGTCTGTCTCCAGCCTTTTGTGAAGTAGGCCATCTGAGGTTTTGTCCTGCATCTCTTTCCCTTCCCCTTACTCTTCCCACGGTCCGTGCTAGCCGGTGCACTCAGGAGACCCTGAACCCCGAGGACGAGGTGGATGAGTTTCTGGGACGTGCCATCGACGCCCGGTCCATCGACCAGCTCCGCAAAGACCATGTGAAGAAGTTCCTGCTCACCTTTCAGACGTCCACCCTAGAGAAAAAGGTACACACTGCTCCACTTCCTCCTCCGCTGCTAGGTAACGGGGTTAAGACTCGACTGAGTGCTTCAGGAGCTGACTTAGCCACCCAGTGGCTGAAATATGTCACTGCATGCTGCTCATCTTAAGTCTCAAAGCATTTTATCTCTATTTCATCTGTGTCCCTCAGTACTCCAAAAAAGTGGATGATCGATTTGGAGGATACGTAGCCTGCACTCTCGTGGTTTTCTGCCTCATCTGTTGCATTCAGATCATCATCTTCCCTCAGTGAGTTTACACACATACACACACACACACACACACACACACAAACACATACACACACAAACACATAATCACAAATACTCACCCAAGGACCGCACAAGAGCAGATGAGCAGCTTATTGTTGTTGATAGACGTGTTATATTTTCTACATTAAGGTAGCAAAGCAAAAAAGGAATGCGTATTTTAGTAGCGAGCTGAACATATTGATAATGGCAGATGAGAATAATCAGTCTCACTGAAAAAAAATATGTCTTAACCAGAGCTTTGCTTTTACCCGCAGTACACCCCTCATGTTGGGGATCTTCATCAGCATCTTCGTCATCCTCGTCCATATCCTCTTCATCTGTTCCATCTACTCCTGTGTTAAGGTAGGTCAAGACAGCCTCCGTTCAGCTGTAGCCAAGCAACTGTTTGAGGTCTGATTCATTTACCATTGAGTCATCTGATGTTGGATAAAGTTTAGAAAATACGTCAAAATAATTTCCCTCCATGCTGCTCTCTCTCTCTCTCTGCCTCTCTCTCTCTCTCTGTGTCTCTGTCTCCCTCTCTCCCTCATTACTGCAGCTCTTTCCAGTAGCCTTGCAGACTGTGTCGAAGAGAATAGTGGAGTCGCGCACCAACAGCACCCTCGTGGGAGTCCTCACCATCGTCCTTGTGTTTATCTCAGCCTTCGTAAACATGGTGGGCCCTGCCTCCCTCCCTAACTCAGTCCTAATTATTTGCATGATGTCCTCAATCACAGTGTGTGTGTGTGTGTGTGTGTGTGTGTGTGTGTGTGCACATGTGGATTGTGACTCTTCCATGCTGAGAACTCATCTCATGTCTCGGCAGTTTACCTGTGATAAAGAGGACCTGGAAGGTTGTGTGTCTCGAGAGATCAATGCCTCTGTGAGCTCCATGAATCTGTGCCTCCTTCATGACCTTTCGCTTGCTGCCCACGATAAGCTGGCCCTGTGCCCTGGACAAGACTACCCCTGCCCCTTCCCAGAGGTAAGTAAGCGTGTGAATCGTATTTGAAAGTCAAGCAGAAATCCAGGCATGGCATTAAATGCACATTGTTTTAAGATGTTTTGTGTGCATGTATGTATCATGTACAGTATGTGTGTAGGTGAGGTGATATGAACTGTATTGATGTCTGCATGTGTGTTTACATATGTGCATATGCATTTATATGGCTGTTGTTAACCATCTCTGATTCCCCTGCAGTACTTTACCTATAGTGTGCTCCTGAGCCTGCTGGCCAGTTCCATGTTCCTGCACATCAGCAGCATTGGCAAGCTGGCCCTCATGCTCTTCATCCAGCTCCTCTTCATCCTGCTGGTGGAGTGGCCACAGGTGACGCTGTTTGACAACGCGGACCTGCTGCTCACCACCAACACCCTGTGAGTCCCTTACCACCCAGAGTGCTAGCTCTCTGTGGCGCTACGCTAGCTTGAGTCCCTTACCACCCAGAGTGCTAGCTCTCTGTGGCGCTACGCTAGCTTGAGTCCCTTACCACCCAGAGTGCTAGCTCTCTGTGGCGCTACGCTAGCTATGATATCTGGCCTTACTCACTGCTCATGCATGCCCAGACACAGTGCCTGAGTCTTATCGCCCCGACACAGGGTCATGTTAGTCGCATAACCTTGGAGGTGATAATCGTTTCCTAAATGGGAGCTTGGTCTCCAGATAACAACCAGAGGAAGTCAGTTTCTCTTTGTTATTTCAGGTCCGAGGGGGCTTTGAATGGAACTCTTATGTGGTAAGTGAAAGATTTTTGTTTATCACAGTGTAAACTGTTAACATTTTCTTTATGCATTCTGGTATAACATATGGAAGTTATATGGATGTTTCTTTTTTGATTTAGGACCAGTTTCAATGGAACAGACAGTTGGTGAGTTTATGCTCCAGATTTAAAACACTGTGCTGTGGCTATATTTCACCATCCATAATAAAGATTGAACAGCCATTCAGTCATTGGCCAGTGTCACTGATATGATTACCTCCTCTAATGATTTTTCTACCTCTCTCTTCATAGTGATAAGACAGTGACCAAAGTGCCCCTGCGGGTGATCACCCCCATAATCCTGACGGTGTTTGTGCTGGCACTGTACCTGCATGCCCAGCAGGTGGAGTCCACCGCACGTCTGGACTTCCTGTGGAAGCTTCAGGTAGGCTACGCGCCACAGTTCAAGAGTCCCGATCTGGTCACACCCAAACAAATACCTTGCCCTTCTCCAAAGCTTTTGTCGCCTTAGTCATGCTGGAAGCCCACTGACCTCAGATCAGAACGGGCGGGCTTCAGACAGCCCACCCTTGCAGCACGAGTGGCACTGACTCTGCAGTTGTGTCTGTCTCCCCTCCCTACTGTCTAGACTAGCCTGCTGTACAGTAGGTGATGGATGGCTGTCCCTACATCCTTTAGCCAAGAGCAATCTCTTAGAGTAGTCGTGGCCCCTGAGCACAGACAGACAGTTCAGCAGTCCTGTAGAGAGAGAGAGAGAGTACTGCAGAAAAAGAAAATAAACTACAAAGTAGGGCACGCAGTCACTCTTAATTACCCTTGCACTCAGTCCGAGAGTTCTGAAGGACACAGGCCTGCGAATGCTATTGCCAGCGCATCATCACTATCACAGCGCTTGAAATATTTGTAAATAGCCAGAGAGTGTAACATTAAAGGCCCAATCCACGATTTTAGTCCACTCCTTGCCAAATTCAGCAACTTGCTTCAGCACTGAAGGGAGTGTATAAGTAAGTATAAGTATAACCATATATACTCTTTTGATCCCATGAGGGAAATTTGGCATTTATCCCAATCCGTGAATTAGTGAAACACACTCAGCACACAGTGAGGTGAAGTACACACTAATCCCGGCGCAGTGAGCTGCCTGCAACAACAGCGGCGCTCGGGGAGCAGTGAACCGGCTTACAAGTCCGAAGCGCTAACCAGTAGGCCACGGCTGCCCCACAAAAAAAGTGGTGTCATTTGATTTGCGGTTGAAGGCAAATTTTAACAATGTTTCGCCTGAATCATGCAGTGGACCTTTATGCAGAGTCCTGTTGGTAACCCTCCAATAAGGTTGAGTTGTTTTGACATGTCTGCTACATGTCTGTGTCTCCCTCCCCCCTCAGGCCACAGAGGAGAAGGAAGAGATGGAGGAGCTGCAGGCCTACAACCGCCGGCTCCTGCACAACATCCTGCCCAAGGACGTGGCGGCGCACTTCCTGCAACGGGAGCGGCGTAACGACGAGCTCTACTACCAGTCGTGCGAGTGCGTGGCCGTCATGTTCGCCTCCATCAGCAACTTCTCCGAGTTCTACGTGGAGCTGGAGGCCAACAACGAGGGCGTCGAGTGCCTGAGGCTGCTCAATGAGATCATCGCCGACTTCGATGAGGTGAGGCAGGGAGAGGGAAGAGAGGAACCCTATCATGGGTCAGAGGAGCCATTGGTTCACAAGGAGAGCATTGTCCTGAGATGAAACATCTCACCACAACTTTACTTTGATAATGTTGTTTTGATTATGGTGTCACATAGTAGGACTCTGCTGCTTGGAATAATGTGCTCACCTCTTAGGTATTCAACACTCATAGTGTAAGTCTATCTATACTTGAAGAAGAGCTTCTCACCTGGTCTTCCACCTCATGCATGCTAACCACGGGGACAGAACAGAACACTCCATGGCCCAGTAGCAGTGGTTCTCTTCATCTAGACCAGCGGTTCCCAAACTTTTTTCCCCGCGGACCACCTTCTACATCCTGACTCGGCTCGCGTATCCCCACCATCCAACACATAAAAAAGAAACTCATTCTATTGACGCATTCCAGGCATCGTTGTTTAATTAGCCGCCCTACATGATAACATAATCAAAATGTGCAACTGGTTTATGATGGTTAACTCTCACGTTAAAAAAAAAAAAAACAGTGTGGAGAACCACATTAGACTGGTTAGATAGCATCTCACTGCAGACCACGCCATTTTGTCCAAACACCCCAACCTTTTCGCAATTTTGACCAATTATCGTAGTTTCACCGTGAAATTTCACCTACCTCAACTGTCCCTCGTGCAGAATATTGAGCCAGATGGCACACTTACTTCTGCACCTTCTGCATATGACATTTATTGATGACAATAAATAGAAGGCTAACGTTAATGATCTGCTTACTTGCATCTCTCAACCTGGTATTGCTAACCTACCTAGGCTATGAAAGTAAGTTAATTAAGGCCTACTTGGTTTACTGACATTTGAGTAGGCTATGCAACCCATTGGCAAACGTTTACCTGGATATGTCCTTTTAGCTTATGTCATGTTTGCTAGCTTGTGGGCTTAGTTTGAGTAGTGCTACCAAAATCATAGAAATTAATAAAATTGCAAGACATTTACAGTACCTCTTCTATGATCCAAGAATGATTTCATTCGAGTTGTTTTTTTTTTATTTATTTTAACTAATGACATAGAAGACATTCCCAATTGCATCCACATATCGTAATGCACTATGCAAAAAGTGATTTACATTCGTAGCCGAACACAGTGAGATGCAAGCCTTCCAATCCACTCAGAAATGTAATTAGGCTACTCTCACGCCCTTAAAGGGGCAGGCAGTCAATTAGGCATTACACCACCAATGTAATGACATTAAAAAAGTGTAGTCAAATAGTTTACATCAATATGAAATTACTAGATACTTACTTGGCTATTAGTAATTATGCAGGCCACAGACTATGAATTATTAAAAAGATATGAACTTAATATGAATTACAAAATATATGAATGTATTGAAACATATGACATGATGCCATCTCTTTAGGTGACTGTCTTTTTGGACAGTTCTACGAAAGGTTATACTGCTTTGTGAATTTCCTCAGTCAAAGCATTTTCACAAATAAAGTAGGCCTACTTTGATTTTCTGTAATCCTTAATGTTTACCTTTGATTATCCTTTTTTAATAAGCATCAAGATTATCAGTGAGATTTTGGTCTTACTAACCTTAATTGCCCTAAATTAAAAAAAAAAAAAAATCGCAACTATTTGTGCAATTTTCACTTCCTCCCACAATTTCTCCACAAGAAACAGCTTAAAACACCGCAACTTCCATCCAGGCATTTTAGGTCGAAACAGTCTCAAAAAACTTCGTGAAATCCTGGAGGGACTGATTTTCTACCTATCCCTTACTGCCACTGGGAAAAGAAAAACTGACAACCAACAGGAACCAAACCTTTTTTTTTTTTTTTATGCCCAGTCCACGTGAAGCCTAGGGCTATATGCCTCATCATACTTTTGTTTTCTTCGCACAGTCTTTTCTGTCTTGTTCTTTCTTTTATCCCCCTGCGCTCCATCTCCACCTTCATTAGTCTGCCCCCCATCCCATTTGACTGAGTTTTATTTTGGAGCTACGCTAGGGTGCATCATTTGCCCCACTTTTTTCAGTTTTTTTGAAAATCAATCTGTACCTAGAATAGATTTTTTACACTAACTAAATTAAACTTCCATGAGAAATTTTATAAAATTCTATTGATATCTAAAGGGGGGGTCCACCGAAGCTTCTGAAGTTTCAACTAACAACGGACATACAAATATAATTTTTATCTTAAATAATGGCAAAAATAATAGATCTAGTCAAAGAAAGTTGAATATAAGTTGAATATAAATATGTACATTGCGCATCATTTGGTGCCAGCTGTGTGTCTCTATCTTTATTACTTCCTGAGATATGGCAGTTGTCATTTCACATGGATTTTCCATAATAACAGCATGAAAGTAAGCTATCAATAAAATCTTAAATTATATTCCATTTAACATTACCCTATTCTAGAACTATGAACACCTTACATTTCAAAGTGTAAGACAAACTGTAAACCTCCTCCTACAAACATATTATATGACTGAGCAAAATGGGTAATCCATGAATAGATAGAACATACATAATTCTTAATAACTAACCACCATATGATGTTGATGTTTTAACATCAAAGAACACACTCTTTACATGTTTCCCTTCCTCTTCCTCAGGTTTGGTGTTTTCTCTCTGTGCAGAACATTCTGGTAATGTTCTTAAGCCTCTTCACAGAGCCTAGTCTGTGCTGAGCTCACATTCGCCCGTCATTGACCACATTCATGGACTCCAAGTGAATCAAGGCCTCCTTGTAGGCTGGGTGAGCAGGCCAGGTTGAGATGTCAGTGGGAGGGAAAGCAGGGTCCAGCTGCAGAAGATGAAAGATATACCACAAATCAGGTCCCAGGTTTGCTAGTGTCGTCTTTTTGGGTTATCTTTCCTGGAAATTTGGGCTTGCCGAAACCTGAGCCATATCTGTCATTTGGACATGTGGAGGGAGGTAGATGGTTTGACAGCAGGCAAGCTGGTGGCCAGGGATTTCTTGTGCTGAAACTACCACTGGTGTCTCTGAAAGGCCTTCATTGCACTCTTGAAGATCACTGCTGAAACATGTGAATACCAAGCAAATTCTTGAAGAACTGCAGGTCGTTCCATGATCGTCAACAGCCACTGAACACTGCAACCACCAAGATGAGGCCTTGATTCACTAAGAGTCCATGCATGTGGTCAATGACAGGCAGAGCGT
This sequence comes from Alosa alosa, assembly GCF_017589495.1. Taxonomy (NCBI): domain Eukaryota; kingdom Metazoa; phylum Chordata; class Actinopteri; order Clupeiformes; family Clupeidae; genus Alosa; species Alosa alosa. The sequence continues at coordinate 29,788,946 of NC_063192.1, read as the reverse complement.
AATGTGAAGCTCAGCACAGACTACATAGGCTCTGCAAGAGGAGAAGAACTACCAGAATGTTCTGCAGGTGGTGGAAGCAGACAGAAAGAAAACACCAAACCTGAGGAAGAGGAAGGGAAACATGTAAAGAGTGTGTGCTTTGTAGCGGTTCGGACTTGTAACGGAGGGTTGCGGTTCAAACCCGACCAGTAGGCACGGCTGAAGTCACCTACTGTAACCCCCCTACTGGCACCTACTGTAACCCCTCACTGCTCCCCGGCGCCGCTGTTGTAGCAGGCAGCTCACTGCGCCCGGGATTAGTGTGTGCTTCACCTCACTGTGTGTTCACTGTGTGCTGAGTGTGTTTCACTAATTCACAGTTGGGATAAATGCAGAGACCAAATTTCCCTCACGAGATCAAAAGAGTATATATACTTATAAGGATTTTCATATAAGACCATGACTGGACTACCTTCACATCTGCTTTTTATAGATATTGGGACATATCGCTACGCTAAAAATAGGGGGAAAATGCAATATTTTAGAAACCAATGAAGCTAGAGATATCAGACTGGTACCAAAAGATGTGCAATAGCCACGTTTATATTCAACTTTCATTGACACTGTAGGCCTAAATGCATTATTTTGGAAGTTATTTTACGAAAAACTGATTTTTTTCAGAGCGGGGATACAGGCTCTGCTAAGAAGCAACTTTAGAGGCTTGGTGGACCCCTTAGATACTATTCAATCCAGCTAATATTTTACACATTTTCTTTTCATTAGTATTGTCACATTTTAAAATTGGGTACAAGTTGAATTTCCAAAATTGGGGCAAATGATGCACCCTAAGCTACGCAGTGTTCACACTCTTCATACTCTACGCACTCTTGTTGAGTAAAGAGTTTGTGAGATATTTCACCAAAATAATGGGTGTGCAGAATGCAAATTCAGAATGATTCAAATTTCATGTAAGTTCAATGTTAATTTCCTCGCAAACCGTTTATCACAACAACTTAGCGCTAATGTCATTGGAAAGCACCATTTCCAGTCGTTCACGGGCTATGCATGGGATATATGTGTGATGAGTCAGTCAGCCACATATTAGGTGGGGCAGAAGACACATTTGGGGGGGTCATTGCCCCTCCTAACCCCATTCTAAATCCAGCCATGTTCTCTACACTGACCTGTGGACATGACCCATCCCTGTGCTCCTCTGTCCCCTGCAGATCATCAGCGAGGACAGGTTCAGGCAGCTGGAGAAGATCAAGACTATCGGCAGCACCTACATGGCGGCGTCCGGCCTCAATGACTCCACGTATGACCGGGAGGGCCGCTCCCACATCCTCGCCCTGGCTGACTACGCCATGCGGCTGCGCAAGCAGATGGCGCACATTAACGAGCACTCCTTCAACAACTTCCAGATGAAGATAGGTCAGTAGAATAAACGTGTGCATGTCCAGCTGAATGATGATAAGATTATGGATCTGTGGAGCCATCACATGACTCCCATGTAGCGGTCAAATTGTAAGCCATTCGTTTAAATGGATAATGCACAGAGATGAGGGTACTCATCTGTCATGGTTTTTAGATGCTTGTGTCAGCTGTGTGCTTATGCTGTCCGCAGGTCTGAACATCGGGCCAGTTGTGGCCGGGGTGATAGGTGCCCGTAAACCACAGTACGACATCTGGGGGAACACCGTGAATGTAGCCAGTCGCATGGACAGTACAGGAGTCCCAGATCGGATTCAGGTAGGTACCTCCACCAACACAAAATTGCTTTGATGATTATCATCATGTCACTCATTTGTCTGGACAAACATATATAACTCAAGTCTCTTCTGGACAAGCATCGTGAGTGTACTTCTATGAATAGATATTCTGTTAGAGAATAAAGGTTGTGAAAAGAAAGTGTAACACAGTCATTTCTAGGCAGCATCTGCCTTTATGTTCCGCCAGTGCTGCCATCTTCTGCACCTGAGGTGTTACTGCATCATACCAATCAGACAGACCTAATCATAAGGGATGTGGTGGACGTGGTTGTTGACTGAGGATATCTAATCATGACGGATGTGGTGGACGTGGTTGTTGACTGAGGAATAGAATAGCTTGATTATCCCACCGTTTCAGAGGCATCCTCACCCTCTGTAAGGTAATTTTAACAGTGAGCCTTTCTTCTTGCCCATAGGTCACCACAGACTTGTATAACGTGCTGGCCAGTAGAGGCTACACGCTGGAGTTCCGTGGAATGGTCAAGGTCAAAGGCAAGGGCGAGATGACCACCTATTTCCTCAACAGCGGCCCTGACAGTTAGCAGCAGGCCCAAACACCCCCACCCCTGTGAGGACACAACCAACCGAGGGCCGTCAACAGACAGGGCCGGCTGTGGGGCCGAGACCCCCACCGGAGGTCCGCTGTGGAGGAGGCGCAGTGGCGAGCGAACCCACTTGGCCTGAGGCGATCTTGTGTTCGTGTGTGGGTGGGTGTTTCTCTGTGTTACTTGTGTTGACATGTACCATGGAGGAGAAGGACTCTTCTCACCTCTAGGTGTACATACTTTGTAGCCACTTGAAGAAGGAGACTGATGACCAGTTGCCTTAGAAGGAATTGACTGTACAGAAGTCTGGATACACTATTTATTTTGCCCAGATGGGATGTTAAGTATAAAAAATAAAAAATAAAACAAACAACAATGAATAGTAATATATATGCAAGGATGACATGAACTCTTGAAATATGGATGAATACGACCAAAGAAGAAATGTCTGATGAGGAACACTAAGTGCATACACCAACATGTTTGATTTTGTAAAGCAACTTGGAACAAATGTCAGTTGTGTCGGCGTTTTCTCCTTTTTTGTCTATTTGGTTTTGCCATCTTATGCCATGTTCCTGGATAGGCACAACTTTGCTCTGTTTGTTCTATTGTACGTGTGATGTGAAGGAGTACAAAAGACATCTTGAAATAAGCGGACAGCCTTAGAGACCAAAAGCAACCTTTTATTATTGAAGTATGTGATCAGTTATAGACTTTTTTCTCCTTTGAAGAAGTATTTTTTTTTCGTACAACTGATGTGAATGAAGGACAAACTGTGGCATTGAATTCCACAGGACTGCAGATTGTGCTTCTAAAAAAAAATTGTCTTGTGTGTTTTGTGTGTGTGTGTGTGTGTGTGTGTGTGTGTGTGCGCGTGTGTGTTATGTTTGTGTTTAAGTGGGACTGATAAATATTGAAGGATGGGTGAGTGCTTATACTGTGCTTAATGTAGAGAGGGTTAACTCTTCACTGTGAGGTACAGTATGCCATGAAAATGACTTTCTTGCCAAATGAACTACTGCAATATCCAGTATTAAACTATTAAATATCCAGTATTTTGGATATGTGTGCCCATTCCTCTCTCTCCCAGCTGTATCCATTGGTTATGCAGAGTTTTATTGTACTGTAGGTATGGTAATGCCGCATTCCACCAGAAGTGAGATGATCTTAGAATACTTTTATATACCAACACAGTCTGGTCTTCTAATTGGTCACGTTGGAATCCTCCACCCCCAGTCTCGGCCATAGATGTGTTGTAGTCAGTGCCACTGATTGTCACTTCCTGATAACCACTGTCTCCAATAGACTTCACAGCAGTGTGCAACAGTATGCCTTCAAAGTGTCTATTGTCTGTACCCATTAACTACTGTTTCACTAAAGAGTACTGGCGCTGTAGCAAGGTTTGTTTTTACCCTCCCACAGTTTCATATGAATGTAGGAAATAGTCTCCATTGCTTCATGCTGTTGCAGGTGATCCCATCACACAATTTGCCAGTGAGGATTGTTCTGTTTTCGGTTGTTGTTATTTTTTAATGGCGCAGGGGCAAAGCATGAGGAGTGCTTTATACATTAAAGAACAACTTTTGTGTTGAAAGAATAAAATCCATTAAATCCCATTCATAAATGCTGTCTTCAGAAACAGTTATTGGTACTCCGCAGGATCAGTGATGAGCAATGAGCAGTGAGCAATGATTATTATTCATTATTCAATTTCAAGAATTAACATTAAAAAGAAACATCAAATAGAAACCAATTAATGTGACATGACAAGAAGACAATAAAATTCAAACTGGACCTGGGGAAATTCAGTGGTATCTAATGCAAGTCACTGAAAATGTACCACATCTCAGGTTTTCATTGTTATGTCACTTTTTGGTTTGAAATCGGAGGGCTACGTCAACAACAGAGTTCAGTACAAGCCTTTTGTGCGACTAATGCACCAGAGGGTTATTATCTCAAGGATAACACAAGGCCTATTAAACAACCAAGTGGAGTGGTAGGCTACAGAGAAACGCTCCAGTGCTTCTTGGGTAATTCGACACCTGCCATACGGTAACCGCGCCAGTTATCCAAATGAGTGGATAACTGAATATTTCATAAACAGGCACTTAATAAGTCTGTTAAGTTGGACTGTAAAGTCCATCTCGAGCTCGTGGCCAGTCACTGCAGACCCTTGTCAATCAATAGTTTGCAATCACGATTTCACCCGCTGACAGTAATCGGATAGACCCACCGGGACATTACCCTTTGGCGCGCCTGACTCCATTTCTGAATAAATCTGTATAAGGTTACAAGACGGTGATACTTGAGATAGCCTAGTATTTAATTACTTTCCCATCAATTATTCAAATCTGTTGAGGCGATGCTTATGTTAACTTGTGCATCCTCTTCTGAACTTTAATTAAGTTCCCACCGAAGTGTCCCTACTATTGGCTATAATTCAGATATTCTAAACCAGATGTTTAAATCCACCACTTTGGTATCTTAATTGCGTGGTGTTGGCGGTCACCTTGTGCAGAAAGTGATCGAGTCTTGCGCTTGATGATCTTTGCGCTTGAGGTTCACATAGGCTACTTGGATTCCTTACCTTCGACATGAAACACAACGACTCTAGGACCCTGCAGAAGCTGATGAATCATTTCAGCGAATGGCACCTGTTGCGTGTTCAAAGGGAAGCCGGGAGGGTTGCGCTGCTGGCCGCGTATTCTCCTTGCCCTGGGTAAACTCAATATACTTGTCCGAGAAACGTGAAGTCAGTTGCCTAGGACATCCGTCCGACTTCTTTGCATTATTAAATAATAACCAGCGTCGCGAAAAACTACGGTTGTGAGAATTCCCAGGGTTTGGGCAAATTGTGAGTGATCGATTTTCAGGTAAGTTAAGAATTTTAAGAAACTATGGATGCTCTGAAATTAAAATGATTAGGCATGTCTTCTGCTAGTTGTTGTGATTAACACTGTTTAATGAAAGTAATTGGACCCGTTGAAAAAGGTTCGTATCGTCTGATATCAGCCTGAGTCGGTGGGCGAAACTCTTTAAACCTGGTAGCCTAGTATCAAGTAGGAGGCTACCTTGTCATTAAAACAACTAGACTATTGGGATCATGGCTGATAGGCGAAAGCTGCATTTGAAAACGTTAAATTTATTTGCTTCAATTGAACATAGACTAATACATGACGTTAAGCTTCCTGATAAGATGCACTGTTTCCTGCTTTGGTGTCGCACGTTTGACATACTTGATTGTCGCCTGGCAAGGAAGTGTGAGTGCGTGAGCCTGTTCACTGGAGAGCAGCCTAGTCGTTCAGTTTGTTTTCATTCTAGTAATGGCCTCCTTACACCAAACAACTTTGACAAGATTTGTGAAAGATTCTTGAAAGATTGGAGTCTTTTGAGTAAAGCTTAAATGGGGGGCATTAGTTGAAAGTTGAAAGACTACAATCTTTCAAGAATCTTTTCCAAATCTTGTCAAAGTTGTTTGGTGTAAGGTGGCCATAAGTTGAATTCAAGTAACTGAATTGTCTGATTGGTTTATTCACGTCGAATATGTCTATATTCATTAAATTCACGAGTGAATCATTTAATTAACCTTTAACAACATAAAGAAATGTGGAACAATAGCCCTCCTGGTTAATAGCGCGCATATTCTTTGTTGGTTTGTCACAAAAGGTGACACACTGGGGATTGGCTACTAACAGCGACTATCATTCAAATAGTTCTAGCTGTATTGTTCTTCCTACCTAGCCTACACATTCTGAACCCATTACACAGACTGTGGGCAAACCTGTTTCCACTGCATGATTGGTTGTTGCAACACTGAAGAGGGGGAGCAGACATCACTGTATTGGCTACTGTTCCCGTGGAGATTTGACTGATATGGAGATTCAGCCTTTCGAAAGTAAACCAGGCCTACAGTACATGCCTCTGTTCAGAGAAGATGCTCCTGCTCCCTCTAGCTTTGTGCAGATAAGCAGTCCCTGTAGGCTGCCCCCCCCTCCTCTTCCTGAGCTGCACTGTCACTGGCTATGTCTATGTCCAGTTTTCCTCAGGACTACATTAGTCATTAATTCCGAGTCAACTTGTTAATGGAAACCTAAAGGAAATTTGAATGTATTATGTGATTCCCACTGCCTGTCAGCATAAGCAAACAGCTTTGGCTTTTGAAGTGTCCTCTTGAGTAAGTGGTTGAGCGTCGAGCCTCTGAACGGATGAGTCATTCCCACTCGAAAATGGCTTCATTACTGTCGCAGGCTTTTACACTGGTTGAATATATGAGTGTGTTTTTTTATGACCAAGTGCAGTCAGAAAGAGTAGCAGCAGTGTTAAGTGTGTGTGTGTGTGTGTGTTGTTGATGTGTTCATGCAAAGCAGTATGGTGGCAGTGCAGTGTAATCTCTGTGGGGACTTTCTCCTCAAGCTGACTACACAGCGCAGCGGAGCCAGCCAAGTCACCTGTTGCCACGTGTGTGCCTGGGGGCAGGTCAGGGGAGCAGGGCGAGGAGGGCAGGATGTGTACTGCCGTCAGGTGCACAGCAGGGCTGTTTGCCCCGAGGTGTGGCCTGTTTGCTCTGCAGACGGTGCTCCGTGTGAGTGAAGCGTCAGGAGAGAAGGCTAGACCGTTGGCGTCGGCGTTAGCTACAGGGACGCCCGTTTGTTGAGTTCATGTCTCTAACTAGCGTGGGAGTACTCGGACACAAACTCAGGCCTTAATAGGTGCAGAGAACCTTCAGTTTTTCAGTTCAGAACCTTTCAGTTCCTGTGCCCCAATTAGAAGTGAAAGGACATGTACTGTATGTGGGTGGTTGGTTGTGGTTAGAGAGGCAGACTTACTGTAGCTGATGTGTGTGTGTGTGTGTGTCTCTCTCCCTCTCTCTCTCCTCTCTCTCTCTCTCTCTCGGCAGGGCCTCCCAGGAGCCATGCGCTTGTTCCGCCGCCGTTTGTCCCCGCTAAAGCTGGTGCTGCTGGGCGGCACGCTCTTCCTGGTGGTGCTGGTGGTGCTGCAGCGTGACGTGGCCGGCGGGCCTTCGCCGCAGGACCCCTGGTTCCAGGACCTGGTGGAGCGCAAGCAGCGCGTGGTGGGCATGGTCATGGGCGCCGTCAACAACCTGGGCTTCCAGATCGGCGCGCCACAGCCTCCGCCGGCCGAGCCCGCGCCCACCTTCAACCAGCAGTGCCCGCCGGGCTTCTACAGCCAGGCCGAGCTGCGTCCAGCGCTGGAGAGGCCGCCGCAGGACGCGAAGGCGCCGGGCGCTTACGGCAGCGCTTTCCCCACTGACCGGCTGACCCCGGAGCAGGAGAAGGAGAAGGAGGAGGGCATGACCAGGCACTGCTTCAACCAGTACGCCAGTGACCGCATCTCCCTGCACCGCAGCCTGGGGGAGGACACCCGACCACCCGAGTAAGAAGAACAGCAGCCCTTTGTTTCCCTCCGAGTGGACAGGAGTAGCCAGATCAAACAAAGCCTTCTTTCCTTCTCCCCTCAACTTAGGCATCCATTAGAATAATAACAATCATTAGCCTCTCGTAACAATGCCACCTAGATTGCCACTGACTGATTGTGTTTTAAAAGAGGGTTTTGAAAGAGGAGTTTGTTTGCTGAAGTGTGCAGTATTTCATTTGCTTTAGGGCCTGGCCATTAAACTGTGAGAGATGCCCATATGTGTAAACAGATAGGGCTATTTACTGTTCTCATGCAGTTTTTTCAATATCAGGTTAACTTTCAAAAACACCATGGGTTTTTTCAGTGAGTCAGCTGAAATGAGCCCGTTAAGCTTGGGCTTTTTTAGCTCTGGTTCTGGTGCTGGTCTAAATCTGGTTAATGTTCCTGATTGTTTTGTTTCATATGGGTGTTCTGGTTCTAGTGCTGGTCTAAATCTGGTTAATGTTCCTGATTGTTTTGTTTCATATGGGTGTTTGTTTAGCTGTTCAGCCACCACAGACTCTCATGCCTTTTCTCCTCCTCTCTCTCTGACACCGCACCCCCTCCACGTTCTCCGCAGGTGTGTGGAGCGCAAGTTCCGCCGCTGCCCCCCTCTTCCCACCACCAGCGTCATCATCGTCTTCCACAACGAGGCCTGGTCCACCCTGCTGCGGACGGTCTACAGCGTGCTGCACTCCACTCCGGCTGCCCTGCTCACAGAGATCATCATGGTGGATGACGCCAGTGTAGCAGGTAGTGTACAGAGGGCTTGGGCAGCTCTTATCGAGCCTGTGGTGTCATAAAGGGGCAGAAGGCAGAGACCTTTGAAAGGACGCGAACACTGCACTTTGTTTTCTGAGGTGTGTTTTTCCCAACGTGTTCTGGATCTTTGTAAATACAGTCTGTAAATGGTCATTACACACTAGACCTGCTAAGCCTCTCTAGCAGACACTGCTTTTAGCAGATAAGGTTATTTCAACACGGTTGCTGCAACATCTCCTTTTCTACCAATGCAGTGTGTAGAAATGGTGTGGTGTAGAGTAGACTGTAGAGCTGTACCTTTGCCCTCACGGGACTTGTGTTGGGGGTTTCGGTTCCTCAGATCTTTGCACTGTCCACTGTGCTTGTTGGTGTACTTTTTCCAATGGAAACCTGAGCAAGTTCTCTCTGCCTACTGTACACGGTTCATTTTTAATGCGTCAGTTTCTTTCCAATTCTTTATGATGTCTCCTTCTCACCCGTTACTTGCCATTAAATGTATGTGGTGCATCATTTTGTGTTGACTTTGCAGGCAGTACATGGGTAGCATATGAACATGAAGCAAAAGGTTTTTGTGGTCTGGTTATCACTCTCTCAGGTCTTGTTATGCTTGCTTTTCAGACGCACAGAAACGTGATATGTAAACTCTAAACCAAGAGACCAACAGAAATAATCTGATGGTTTGCATAAATAATCTTGGTTAGAAAAGAAAGCTCACATTTTGTCACAGTTACATACTTGGCGGTGACCACTGGGTTTTTAGGATCTCGGCCATTATAAGATGACGTGGAGAATTTAAATAGGTAGTCTAACATGGTCATTTCCTCTCCAGTTTTAGAGTTTTTTTTTTTGTGTTAGTTGATTGGGTACAGACATCTGTACTGGCTATTGTTTTGGAGGCAACTCCATGTTGATCTTTCACCTTACAATATACAGCATGTTACTCTTATTTTATGTGTGCATCACCTGAAGTATAAAGCTAACTTTTCCATACTGCAAATCAGTGACACACAGAACTAGATGTATGAATGACCTGGATATCCGTAAAAGTAAACATAGTGTGGTATCAGACTGTCCTTATGCCATTGTAAAGTTGGGTGTGCATTGCAGTAATCGTAAAAAGTATTCTAGAATGCAGGCTTTCTAGAAATGATTGTTTATTACAAGGGTTGTGATCATCTTAATTGTTTATTTAATCTGTTGATTATTTTTTCAATTGATCAATAAGCTGTTTGGTGAAAATTAGGGGTGTAAAGGTAAACGTATTTGTACTGAACCATTTAGGTACAGGAAGGTGGATTCAATACAGACGTGTACCGAATGTACCAAATGCAGTCTTTAACAGTAATCAACAGTAGACTTTATTTTGCTTGCGGACAATGTTTCAAATTTGAGTTCCCACACAAACATATTAAGTTGCAGACCATATGTCAGTTTAGTCAATTAACATCAAAAACATTTGACACCTTTGAAAAATAGTACTCCCATTGTGCATCAAAAATATTGTCGGTGAATTTTGGGTTAGCTGTACCGAAAATTAACTGAACCGTGACTTCAAAACCGCGGTACAAAACGCATTGTGATTTTAGTGTACCAATACACCCCTAGTGAAAATATAGATCAGTGTTGTTTCCCAAAGCCCATGGTGACATCCTCTAATCCTGTCTTGTTTTGCCCACGCCTAAAGCTATTCTCTTTACTGTCATAGAGGAGTAAAGAAACCAGAAAATATTTAAATAGTAGAAAATTGCAATTTAGAGGATTTTTTTTCTGGCAAAACTATTCAAACTGAGACATCTAATCAATTAAGTGTTGCCACTCTACCATCTGATATGTGCTGTTTTTTTAGGAGGAAACTACTGGTACTGTTATTTTTACTAGTTGATCAACTAGTCAGCTGTCAGTAGGGAGTTGTTTCCTGCACACTCACATAACAGTAGGCTACTCGTCTGTGCTTACCTCTATTCAGCCCCTGCCCTCATACCAGCTAACAAGGGGTTGGTGCTATGCTGCATCACCTCAGCTTGTTAGAGCAAGTCTCTGAACGCTGGTAACAGTGATTGCTGTGCCAAGTTGAGTCAGAAAGACCCTCATGTCCTCCCTTGTTTCCATCAGAACACCTGAAGGAGCGGCTGGATGAGTATGTGAAAGCGCTGAAGATTGTGCGGGTGCTACGGCAACCGGAGAGAAAGGGCCTGATCACCGCCCGACTGCTGGGGGCCAGCCAGGCCCGGGGGGACGTGCTCACCTTCCTGGATGCCCACTGTATGTATCCAAACAGCTCTGGAAGTAGCTGAAGCACAACTGGGGTCTTAAATGATTTAAATGATTGTTTTTTGTGAGGTGTGTACTACTGGTCAAACTGCTGGAAATACCTCTCCATAAGGAGATGATGACAAATCAAATGCAAATTAACAAATGAAGCTAATTTTGTTTATTTGGCCTGTTAATGATCTAGGGAAATGACCAAGTTATGTTGTTGCAGAGGAAACACTCGGACTTCCTCACATTCTGACAACTATCTGTTAAACAATAGGAAAGAATGTGGATTGACAAACAGACAAAAAGCAATCCCTTCAGGCCTGACTGAGAAACTGGCTGAGAAAGAGACATCAGTGAATTCAATACAAACTTGAAAAGGCCCCATTACAGGACAGAATTTATAGTAGTGCTGGGCGGTATACCGGTTCACACCGTATACCGGTGTATATTTTCGTTATGATATGAATTTTTAATATACCACCATACCGGTGTATTTGATTACACAACGTTTGGAACGCTGCGCCGCGGGACTTTTTTCACACGCATGCATGGTGCCACTGCGAGGGATACTGCTAGCGAAAGGGATTTACCGTCACACAAATTCTATTGAGATTGTTCAACAGCAACTAGCTGGCTAGTAGGTGATGTCGTTAGTTAGCAACCCACCAAACACAGTGAAGTTTAATGAGGTTATCATTCATCTTACCTTAAGAATATTCGCTGAACTTGTCCAGGTAGCAAGTAAAGCATGTTATAGACATGCACTGAGCAATACAAGCTGGCTAGTTGTCATCAGTAACAAAAAAGTTCGTTTTGGTGCAATGTTTTGCCTAGCGAACCGAACCGAAGCTCATGGCAGGCTAACATGACATCCACATTCACATGAAGTTAACGTTAGCCTACCACTAACGTCATGTAAACCACACAATAACAATAAGGCACGTTTCTGATAGGCCTATTTGACAGAGTAAGCATATTAGCAGAGAGGATTCATTTTAAATTGTATAATTTTCAAAAAAGTATAAAGTTGCACAACTTTTTGTATTGGTTTTATAGGCTACAAGATGTTTGTGAAATTTGCACAGTACAGTTCTGTATTTTGACTGCAATTGTCTTTACATTCTGATTAGATTCTTCATTAGAATCATGAGTGGCTCTTTGTAAACAGCATCATTTTCTGGGGCCATGCAAAACTGCATTATCACTAGTGTGGAGTTATTCTACATCATGACAGTAAAACAGACCATCCTTTAGTCCAGACCGTCAATGTACTGCAGCAATTCTTCCCTCAACCTGTAGAAAATGCTGTGAACATCTGATTATGCATGAAAAAAAAATACCGCCATATACCGTGAAACCGTAAGAATTTAGAAAAATACCGTGATATACATTTTTGGCCATACCGCCCAGCACTAATTCATAGCACTTAGTTCTAAACATTAGGAGATATAAGACTGATAAATCAATATGATTGTGTGAAGACACATCAGATAAAAGGGAAGTAGGTGTTCTGAATCAGGCAGACTTAAAGATCACTCAATCTCTACCTCCACCATGACAAAGCATCACAGGTATCATGTTATGGAAGTGGTGTGAATGTCCTTGTCAGTTACAGTGATATCATTCATGCAAAGAAACGGCAACAATTATTATATGTTTAGGATATGACTTCATATGACTCCAGGATTAGTGTGTGCTTCACCTCACTGTGTTCACTGTGTGCTAAGTGTGTTTCACTAATTCACGGATTGGGATAAATGCAGAGACCAAATTTCCCTCATTGGATCAAAAGAGTATGTATACTTATTCTTTACTTATACAGACACCAGGCTAGTTACTTTTGAGATAGACAACAGTGCCTTATCTTCAGCAGGTTGGTAAGTGTGAGTGTTGGCCTCTACTTCCCCATTTTTGCCATATGAGCCTTTGAGGCCATATGAGGCTTTGTTTCTTGTCCTTTAACTTTTTGAAGTTCTTGCAATGTTTGGGTATGGCTGGTATATCTGCTAATTTGGAACTTGTTACACTGGTCTAGGACTGAAGTGAACAGACCTGTCTATGCATACTGATAATTTGAACAGGTGTGGTGGCCTCTACATGATTGGAGGGGGATAATTTGATATCAAACTCACCAAAGGGAAATGTATAGCATCATTAGCATGCTTGATGGCAGTGTGGCTTTTCATATACTCTGGACCTTTACTTGGTGGAGGTGGGAATGAAATGTGTGTTGTGGTCTGTGAAACATCTTGTGAGCTGCAATTTGGCCTTGCCTTGCCTCCCAGGCGAGTGCTTCCATGGCTGGCTGGAGCCCTTGCTGGCCCGTATCGTGGAAGAGCCCACTGCCGTGGTCAGCCCAGAGATAGTGACCATCGACCTGAACAACTTTCAGTTCCACAAGCCCGTGGCCACGGCCCGTGCGCACAACCGTGGGAATTTTGACTGGAGCCTGACGTTCGGCTGGGAGGCCATCCCTGACTATGAGAAGCAGAAGCGCAAAGATGAAACCTACCCAGTGAAGTGAGTATTTTTGACGCTCTCTGTTAAGCTTTTTTGTGGTACAGGCGGATGTTATTTGTGGTATGTTTTCTTGTTCTCGTTTACTCTGGCCCTTCTCAGTTTCTGCGTAGTGTCAGTTGTACGTTTTTGAGGTTGATTTCTTGTTTGTGGTGCTGTACTGTAGTTCCAGTCATGCTTTAGTTGTGAAACTATTATGTACAATTTGGATGTAAAATCAATCACTCAGAGCAGGACATCCTACTGTATGTCTAACATATATCACTTTTTTTCTTTCTGGAAGAACTCCAACATTTGCAGGTGGTCTGTTTTCCATCTCCAAGGCCTACTTTGAGAAAATCGGTACATATGATGACAAGATGGAAATCTGGGGGGGTGAGAATGTGGAGATGTCCTTTCGGGTTAGTTCTGCTTCTCCACTGTTTTCACATCAAGCTTTCACAATTTTACATGAAATGTTACTTGAACTCATCATTCTACTGTGTCTGTTTGAAAGTGTGTGTGAGTGTGTGTGTTCAGTTGTTCATGTAAGGTGTGTGTTCAGTAGTTTGCGTGTTAAAGCCTCCATATGTGTTGGGCTTAGGTGTGGCAGTGTGGAGGAACTCTAGAAATCATCCCGTGCTCGGTTGTGGGTCATGTCTTCCGCACCAAGAGTCCTCACACCTTCCCTAAGGGCACGGAGGTAATCACGCGCAACCAGGTGCGCCTCGCTGAGGTCTGGATGGACGGATACAAGCAGATTTACTACCGCCGTAACCAGAACGCAGCCAAAATGGCCAGAGAGGTGGGTGTCCAGTCACAGTGAGGTCTTCTGTGTTTTGTTTTTTATTATTATTTATTGTGGGACTCTGTGGAAAGCATGTACTTTAGGGTATCATGCTCTTCTGAAACTGACTGTCAAAATGGATTTATCCATTTTAATGGATTTAAAATGGATTTGTCTCCACAGAATCAGTTTGGTGACATATCTGATCGATTGAATCTCCGAGAGTCTCTGCAGTGCAAGAACTTCTCCTGGTACCTCGAAAATGTCTACCCAGAAGCCTTTGTACCTGATCTCACCCCTGTCAAATTTGGAGCTGTGAGTGTGTTCTCCTTTGCTCTCTGTCATACATTACAACTATGGCCTGACCTGGAATATACTTGATTTTTGACCAAGCGTTGGCGCATGTCCACATGCACAACTGACTGCGTTGTGAACAAAACTTCATTTGCTTCATTACTATGCAGGAAGTATGAATGTTACTTGAGTCTCCACTTGAGGTCAGATCAAAGAATTCAGACCCAGAGTCCTAAATAAAGCTGGTCTTGCATGCTCATGTATAGTCACTTATAGCTCTGATACTGAATGATGAATGTATCAATTCCATGCTTTTTCATGAACTCCAAAGGCACTTTTTTGGGTGAGGCCGTCTGTAAAGAAACAAAACCCCTTGCTTTGAACACCAGTCTGTATGCCATATGGCGCAAAAGCGTCAGTCACAAAAGCGAAACTAAATTGCTACAATTCTCCCGTCAGTGGGATATGCTCCAACATGTTATTGGTTCATCCTCGGATCATTCTAAACCTTTCCACCAGTTTTGTGGAAATAGGGCCAGTAGTTTTTGCTAACTCCTGCACATGGACAGACAAACCAAACAGAGAACATTACCATGACAAGAACATATTGGGATCCAGCATCCCCTTTATTTTGCTGATCTGTCTTTATTTGTTATTTAACAGCTCAAAAACTCAGGGTCTCAGAGCTGCCTGGATGTTGGAGAAAGTAACCAAGGAGGAAAGGCAGTGATCATGTATGTCTGTCACAACATGGGGGGAAACCAGGTACCCTTTGCTAATATCATATTCCTGTAGAGTATAACGAGGCCAAGATGGAATAGGAGCTTGAACTTGAATATCTAAATGTATCAGTTCCCCATTGTGCAAGGCTATAAAAGAAAGGTGTTTTTTCTTTGTTGCCTTTCCAGTACTTTGAATACAGCTCTCACCAAGAGCTGCGGCACAACATTGGCAAGCAGCTTTGCCTGCACGCCAAGCCTGATGGCGTGACCATCGAGCTCTGCCAGTTTAAAGGCAGGGGCACTCAAGTGTCACCGGAGCAACACTGGATCTTTACAGAGGTAAGACCACACTGTCAAGAATATCAAACACCCCATGCCTTATGTTTTTAAACATAAAGAGTTGAGACCGCCATTTGGTCACAATACAGTCAGGTCCATAAGTATTTGGACATTGACACAATGGTTTTGGCATTTTGCCTCTGTACACCACTAGCCTGGAAAATCCAGACCCTGATAATCTAGAAAGATTAAGGGTCTGGCAGAGAGCAATGTATTGGCCCAACTCGAGGGGCGGCAACAAGCATGCATTTAAAAATCTCACTGCACGCAATTGGATAACACTAGACCATGTTTACTTTGAATGATTTCGGACTTCAACGCAATGGGATAACACTACGACCAATGTGTACTGTCCTCCAACATTGCAGCGCTGTTTTCATCAGTTTAGCTGGTTCCCAGGAATGTTGGGGAAAAAGTAACGTGCATCAATTCCATTGTGCTCTCGTGAGAACTCTGGATTTTCAGGGTAGTACACCACCAGAATGGATATGAAATGAAGCAATCCAGATGTGCTATTGACGTATAGATGTTCAGCTTTAATTCATGGGCTTGAACAGAAATATATAAACAAAAACACATTGACCATAATTGTTGCCACCCCTGCATGTAATACCTTGTTAAACCTCCCTTTGCGACTCACCCCACCCACTATGGAGTTTAGATCAGGGGACTGAGATGGCAGTGGCAGAAGTTTGAGTTTGTGTTCAGTATACCATTTTTTGTTTTGATCTGGACGTGTTTTGGTTCATTTACCTGAACCTTTGGTTCATTACCATTTTGGTAATGTGATGACATCATAAAAGTGCAAAACTGACTGGAAGATGATCCAGTGCAACTTGAGTAGTGTGTAGGTTGCTCATACAATACACTCCCTCTCACACCAACCTTAAGTTTCTTGAACTTTAATCATCCAATTGGAAAATAGAAGCGGTTATGTGGTTGCCTTTATGTGGTTGCCCTTGCCTATGCCCCTTGGCGTCTATGTATCACCATTTAGCGCTTACACGGTTCCCAGTTAGTTAAAAGCCAACTAAAAGAGTCATGATCCTTCCTGTTTGTAGTCAGCTTTACCTGGGGTTGCAGTCATTCTGGAGGGGACTATAGCTGTGACGTAGTGTCCTCACTACGTTTGAGTACGCACTCTGACCGCTATAGCAACAGCGTTGGCTCTTTGCCGTTGCTGTCCAGCTGCAGGTTTGGTACCCTGGAGACTCGGGTTCAATGCCGGGTGGGGTATGTGGGGTGACTGCTCTCTCCTTTCACAACATTCGGACCCGAGACATCACCGAATGCTGGTTCCCCCTGCATTATGCTTTGCCAGGCTTTTATTGCAACCTCCTCAGTTGCTACTTGTTTGTGGGTCTTTCAGCCTTCAGGTTTGTGTTCAGTGAGTGAAAAGCATGCTCAATTGGGTCAGATGATTAATTTGGCCATTAAAGAATATTCCAGTTCTTTGCCTATAGAAACTCGTGGCTTGCTTTTGTGGTGTTTTGGGTCATTATCCATCAGCACTGTGCAGTGCCATCCTATCAGTTTTGCAGAATTTGGTTTAATCTAAGCAGAGTTTAGCCCTAGACGCATCCGAATTCATCCAGCTACTTCTATCAGCAGTTACATTATCAATAAACACCAGTGACCCTGTTCCATTGGCAGCCATACATGCCCATGCCATAACAAACTCCCATCATGTGTAACATATGGTGTGTCTGGCCTCCCTGTTCTTGAGTGATACTAGTTGTTTGCATCTTGTTGTAAACCCTCTGTGTTTGTATTCATCCAGGCATCTCTTGATAGTAGACTTTAATTTACCTACCTCCTCAATAGGGTTGGGACTTTTCAGGAATTTTCATGTTCGAATATTGATAACGTTATCAAACAATTAATCGATTATTCACTAAAGCATGACATCCCTTGTCTCCGCTCAGAGCCATCGACATGGTTTGAATTTGCCTTCACCATCACCCCCACACAAATTAAGGTCAAAACATGCACATGATAGGACTGATTTATCAAAAATAGATTTATTAAGGAAATACGCCATTTAGTAGTCAACTTTTAGTTTATTACAGTGCATTATGGCATCCGACGGATTTTTAACATGTAGGCTATGCAAACGCATCACTGCACTTTTTTTGAAAAAAGTAGGCTACAGCCTAGACTAGACCTTTGAAAAATAATAATAACATTGGAAAATAATGACATTAAGAAATAACACGGTCTAATGACTATATTCTGTTAAACTTCAGCTCAACGCTGGCGGCAATTAGCCTATTTGACAATTGAGTTTTAACTTAGATTACGTTACTATGAACGAAATTGACGGCTATCAAACTGGACACAAATTCACAATAACAATATCAAAACCTGGCTTATTGCCATATTAGATCATTGAACTGTTAAACTGACTGTCGTGGCAACGCATTGGCGAGATGCAGGCTACCTTACAGGCTACAGTAAGGTGAGAAACTGGCCTGCATGGACTGCCTGGGCATACATTACCTATCACATACTCACCTATATGTTCTTGTTCATAAAAATCAACATATTCACATGTTCTGGGGTAAGGCGTGTGCGCAATCGATTTACTGTCAGTCTGGCAGCTGAAAAAACTAGGGCTGTCAATCGATTAAAAAAATGAATCTAATTAATTACATACTCTGTGATTAATTAATCTAAATTAATCGCATATATAATAATTGCTGTGAAAGTATTTTAATTATTTAAATTCAAATTAATCATTGAATAGCATTAGTGATATTAAAGTTCAAAAACTCTTATTTTAATAATGGCCATAATAATCTATGATATGACCTAATATGCTGAGGAAATAAATTCAAAAGTGCTTCGGGAAGTTTTTTTTCATATACAAGGTATTTCCGGCCACAGATATAACCTAGGGGACACAATATAAATAAATTAACACTCCCCTCAATGTCAACACTATTTCTTTGCATTGATGTGCGACTTTAGAGTTGATGAACTCCAGTGATATGCAAATTCCTTGCTGCAGACATTGCAGAGGACTTTATTTTAATCAACACCATCAGGCCGTTTTCCAAAAAATAAATGTTCCAATCAATGATCTAGGCAGCACATTTTCTTCTCTCTCCTTCATTTTACAGTCTAATGGTTACTGACTACAATGGCTTGGGGTCAAAGGTCATACGGAATCTATTAAAGGTGCCATGTGTAATGTCCACCAAAAAATCAATTCATACTCCACATTCCATAAAAGATGGGGGCAGTATACCTCCAAAAGGTGAGTTGGTCTACCCTAGAGTAAAAACCGAGAAACGTGCATTGCAGTTTGACTGGCGGTTATGTTGCCTGCATACCGCCTCCCATGGCCGAAACTGGTATTATGACATCTCTGTCGGGCTGTGGCTAGTAATTTAGCATGCTAATTCAGGTTGATATCTCTGCAGCACTATACCTTGTCATTTTTTTAATGACATCATCGCCCTTATTTCTTCTCATTCTTTTGATGCGTGTAGCTTTTTTTTTTTTATATTTTACCTCAATTCTTACACATGGCACCTTTAATCTGCGTTATTTTTTTTTTAATCAGTTAATTTTTCTCAAATTAATTCATCAGTTATTTTGACAGCCCTAGAAAAAACTCGTTCAGATGGGACGGAGGCTAGTGTAGCCTGAATGGTTGGCTGCTGGATCCCTCCGCTTGAGCTTGCTTCGCCGGAATTAACGTTCGGATGTAGCCTACATTTTTCAGATGATATATTAGTGGAGACGTTGTACTATGGTAGGTAAACAGGGCGTCACAATAATTACATTGGACTTTATCGTCTTTTCTAGAGAAATGGTCCCACACTGCACTTCTCCTAGACCACTTCATCTCTGCTCGTCTCGTCGTCTGTTGTCTGTTTCTTTTACTGTCTATGGTTGTCGCACAAGATACTGGAAGTTATAGCTGTTCTCATAATGCGCGCGACTAGAACGATTATTTATTAGGCTTAGCATTTTAGTCAAATAAATTCTTACAAACAAATAATCGATCATCGATTATTCATTACCAACCCTACTCCTCAATAGTGTCCTTGTTTGTGTTTTTCTTCACCAAGGATAGAGTTCTGCAATCATCGCTTAGTTGTCTTTAGTGATCTTCCAGGCCTTTTGGTGTTGCTGACCTGATCAAGGCAATCCTTTATTTTAAGAATGTACCGGAATGTTGATTTGGCCTTTGCCTAAGTTCCTGTTACCTGTCTGATAGATGTATCTTGTGTTTTCAACCAAATTACAGCCTCCTTCACTTGCATCAACACTTCTCTAGTTCTGCTCTGGTTGAGAGTTCCAATGAACAGCTACCAAATGCAAATGCTTGGAATGAACTCCAGACCTTAATTTGTCATGTTCTAATGAGGAAATGGGCCACCGTTTTGCCATAAAACTTCTTGTCAGGCAACTGTCCAATTACTTTTGAGCCTTAAAAAATATCCATTTATAAAAATGTCTGTATCCTAAGCGGATAATATGATACCTCCCCTTGAATTAAAGCTGAAAGTCTGCACTTCAAGCACATTTTAATTAATTTGCTTCAATTCAAAATTGTGTCTTTGCCCAAATACTTATGGACCTAATTGTATTTAATAGTGTGATTGACAAGTTTGACAAGTGGTCATATGTCATGGTCATAATAAATGTTTGAATTCTGTGTCCTCCTCCAAGACGTCTCGCTCTGTTCTGTTCAGCCCCACTCTTCTTGTTTAAAGTTATTGTTGTCTGTTTTGTCTTGCGTTCAGGAGCAACTTCTGAAGAACCCCCCCTCGGGCAAATGCCTCCACCTCAGCGGTGGCAAGTTGCTGATGAGCTCCTGCAACGTGGCTGACCTGAACCAGCACTGGTCCTTCAGCTGACCTCCTTCCCTCTCGCCACTCCCCACTCCAACCCCACCCCACCCCACTCCAATCCATTCCAGGAGCAAGGTGGTGCCCTCCCCCTTGGACTTGGAGCCTGAGGGGCCGCGCCACATCAGGACCGCACACACAAGGAGCAGAAACAGAGGGAAGGTCATCTCTCTGAGAGGACCACCTTAGCCGGGAGAACTGTGTCTGCACCTTATGAGAGACTTGGAAAAACACACTCTCATGTATAGAGTGTGATGGGAATGGAGACTCAGGGATTGTGGGTTATGCCAGGGTAACTTCTACAATGGAGGAAGGGGACTACAACCCACTCTCTCTCATATCTTTCTTTCTCTCTCTCTCTCTCTCTCTCTCTCTCTCTCTCTCTCTCTTTGACTTTCTCATATCTGTCTGTCTATATGTCTCTCTCTCTCTCTCTCTCTCTCTCTCTCTCTCTCTCTCTCTCTCTCTCTCTCTCTCTCTCTCTCTCTCTCTCTCTCTCTCTCTCTCTCTCTCTCTCTCTCTCTCTGACTTTCTCATATCTGTCTGTCTATATGTCTCTCTCTCTCTCTTTCTTTGACTTTCTCATATCTGTCTGTCTATATGTCTCTCTCTCTCTCTCTCTCTCTCTCTCTCTCTCGAGGAAATCACAGGTGTGGCCTTTCTTACATCTGTGTGCTGCTGTTAACACTCCTGCTTTTAAAAAGCTTCATCACTTTATTTAAATGCTGAGATTACAACAAATGAATATTTTTGAGACTGTCTTGTGTTGTTTTGGCAAGTATTCATTTTTGATGGATGTCCATATCTCTTGCCAAGAATAAATGCCATTTTTATTGAAGTGGTTTGATGATAATGCCATTTTTTTCTGCTACTTATGGGATATGATATTAAGCGTGATTGCCATGCACACTGTATTGAATGGTGTTGTGCCCATCAGACCATAAACCAATGGGATCCCTTTTCTGTGGCGGTTCTGTTTACACAAGACAGTGCTCTGCAGATTCAGGTACAGCTGTGCCAGTGGACACCATAAAAGTGTTCAGTGCAACCTGATGACTGTAAAATGTTGTTTAACTTCCAGACACATACATTTGTTTTCCATTAAGAAAATATCTATGCAGAACTGAAGTACATGTGCAAAGAGCCAAATCTGGTCATTTACACAGAATGTTAGCCTTGCCTGATTACAAACGACATAATTTTTTTTTTTTGCCAATGATAAGTAAGTAAGTCTTCTATTGCAACTGACTCGGTTCATTGAATGAAGCCTTTCCAGGAAGTGGGAAAGAACAAAGATCTCATTCCATAGAAAAGAGTGTAAATGTTTAATGGAATGATCTTAAACTGAAGGACCAGCTGAAACTCCATGAAGTCCTGAACCACTCCCAGTGGTGAAATGATAAATTAATTGACAGTGTTGGAATGGGGATTTTTGGGTAGGCCTATTTGGTGAAGTTTGTTTGCCCTTCTATTCTCTGAGAGCTCTGTATGTGGGGTGTGAGATATAAGACTGTTTGTTAACTTTGACAGTACTGCTGTGATTTCAATTATGAGCAAATACAATCTGTAATTTTGTATGAATAACTCCTTTTCATGTTTTTGAACTTTTGTACAATGTATTTATTTAAACTTGTCACTGATTCACATTTCACAACCTTTCATTGTTAAACATTAACAATAGGTCACTGCTTCTGAAGCAGTGGGAATGGGAAAATATGAGGTTGCACACTTCCAATAGCATCACTGTAACAATAGATTCAAAACACTCACAATCACAACTAAGGATAGGCCTAAACTTAGTTTTAGAAAGCCATTTTGTAAATAGGGTCAAACACACTGCACTGGGTAAGGAAATTATTATGCATGTGGTCAAATGTACCTCCATGCTTTTTGCTGGGGGTAAAATTATTGGAACCCGTTTTCCGTTTTGATCTGTAGCCCCCGCTGGACTGGATTTGGAAGGAGGGTAGGGCGAGACACAGTTTTCTGTGAATATCAAAGAACCGTAGGGTTTAGTAAAGACCATTTTTTTTGTATGTTGATTTCTTAAGGCCATGTCAACCCATTCCATAATTTTTCATGTATAGTGCCACCTAGTTAAACACAAAAAGTAAAATTCGCGCAGGTATCTGTGCCCTAACATAGTCAAAACTGCAAATTTCCGTCAAGGATCATTATGACACCCTCTGAATGCATACCAAGTTTCGTGATTCACTATGGGGGCCAGCACAATAAATTAATTTATGTTACTATGCACCAACTGGCCTGTAGGTGGCCGGAGACAGTTTTCTGTGAATATGAACCGTAGGGCCTAGGTCCACCTTTTTTTTTTTGTATGTTGGTCTTGGGCATGTCAACCCATCCCATTACCACTTATTTCATGGATAGCATGGAACCAAAATTTAGGTCTTTTTTGTGTTTTGACATGGTAGCCCCCACGAAATTGGACTGGACCCCGAAAGGAGGTGAACTTTCGTTCATGGGGGCCTTACACAAAATTTTCTGTGAATACCTTGAGAACCAACAAGGGCCGGACAGGATGACCAATTTTTTCTGTATGTTTGCCTCCATGGGTCATGTGGAACCCATTTTTCCATGTGTTTTGACACATGTGCATAAACAGAAACACACGCACACACATTTTACATTCAGAAGTAGGGCCACGTATGACCAATTTTTTCTGTACTCACACAGTAGACATATGTACGCACACACACACACATGACCCACACACATACAACACATGCACACAATTCAAGAATTTCTCAGAATTATGAACAGGCAAGATACACACACACCCACACACATATAAAATGAACACTATGAACATGTTTAGGTACTTGTTGTCTAGCAGATACCAGTGAGAATTGAGTGTGGATAATGCAATTTAGTGAGACAGTTAGAATCATATAGGCCTTTCAGCGTGATTTATTTTTGTGGAAAAAATGTGCTGGACTGGGCGGCGGTCATATTTTGTACCGCTCTGCGGTACATCTAGTTTTACATAGTTTAGCCTGGATAGTAGAGAAGCATACCACGTGTGGGCGGGGTTTGTAGTGTGCAAAGCATGTGTTAAAGTATGACCAATGGGAAGATTGTCTCGAAGCTAAACAAAACCTCCCAGAAAGGAAACAATCACCGTGATGTCATCATGACAGTGCGGGTTGGAGTCCAGTCCAGTGCCCAAATTCCGTATCTATGCAAACCAGGACGCCTCACTTGAACTGTAAGTGCCACATATTTTGCTAAGTAAAATGTATAAGTATCGTAGTTGTGTCGAACGTCACAGGCTGTTATAAATTCTGTCTTGTGTGGAGTGCACACAGGCCTTGTCAACGAGCTAACAATCTGTCTGTTCTGCTGGATTTATGTTGCATGGTAACGTTAGCTACAGTAGTAACATTAGCTAGGCTAGCCATGTTTATCAAATCCTCGTGCCAACATGTGGATGGTAATCCTACCTTTGTAACTCAGCATAGCTGTGGCTTCTACCGATACGATACCGAATTGCATGCATGTCTCACATATGTGATCTACATTCTAACTTGGACGTTGACGTGGATAAATGTTTGTCAGCTATCTTGTGTCAACAAAGCAATTTTAACGGGTTCCGTTATGGTAATTAGTAACATGACCTAAACAGCATGTTGAATGGTCAGATTGTAACCGTGTGGCCATTTTGACAGACGTATGTAATACATGCAAAAAGTTACTGTCTTAGGTTTGAAAATGTGATGTTCACTGCTATTCATTTGCACGCTTTGAACTGTTCCCTTTCTTCAGGCGAACCCACGGGATGACCTCGCTTCCACTCTCTCGCTCGGAGGTGTTCGGGCAGCTTCGGAAAGAGCTATACGATGACCACGAGTTCCACCAGTCTGACACCCATATTTTCATTATCTTGGGTGCCTCAGTGAGTCTGCCTCGATGATTGCATTTAGCACGTTTACAGTCCAAACTGGGGATTTGTGTAAGGCACTACTAGTTTTTTTTGTAAAGGCAGAACATGTAGGTGATTAAAACTAGGTAAGCAGAATTTAATTAACTCCATTGCACAGTGGGGTACAACCTCACCAGGATTTGCATCCTGCTGTGAAATCAACTGAGGGGGTTGGTTGGCATGTGAGCCTGCAGTGGCTCATTGCACCTGAGGAATAACTAATATGCCCACAGTTTGCCTTGACTTGCCCAGCTGAGTTACACCTCTGCTTTTATGTCGTCCGTGTCACTTGACATAATATCAGTGATTTTTTTTTTTTTGTTTGGTGTCACTCGAGGTCATTCACCCTCTAATTGTGGGTGAAACCACATGAACTGGTCAGTGGTTGCAGAGGGCACATTGCTAGAGAATAACTGTACTCTGTACTCTCAGTGAAAAAACAATAATCACTGACTTCCTAATGGAGAGAAATGCAACATTTTCTCATAAACTGGGAGAATTCTGCCTGTGTAGTATGTTATTCAGTTAGACATGATTTAGTTTTGCTGCATCATAGGTGGGCAGGAAAGACCTGATGATCATGCCTGGGTCACTCAGTGTGGTAATGGGAGCCCACAGCTACACCACACAATGTCCTTTAAAATGTCACTAGGCTTTGCACATTGAACTTGTCTTAAAGCACTCACTGGTGAACAAGCGGACCATGTTTCTATGCTAATTTAACCAATAGGCATCAGGCTATCCTTTATGCTTCATTTGACTGTAGATTGTATATTAATTGTATTGTATGAAACGTATCAGAACTGCAAACCTGATTTCCTGTGTTTGTCATTACACTATGTATTGAGGACCACATTTGATATTACATGAACAGTGACCCCTACAGTATACAACTGAAAAATCAGGGAGTATGTTACTAATAAGTTGAAAGTACCACAGCAGTGGTGGTGAGATCAGATTAAAGGTGGATGCTGTTAGTGTTTGCGGCACAGCCTTTTTCACTCTTTGAACTTCACATATACTAAAATCTTGTTTCAGGGAGACTTGGCCAGAAAGAAGATTTATCCCACACTGTGGTGAGTATTGTTGTGAAGGAAGAATATATGTTTTTGTATGCGGTTTTGCTAACACTAGTGTTTGTGTTCATCATCTCTGTTTGTTTGTTTCTGTGATCTTGAAGGTGGCTCTTTAGAGATGGACTTCTCCCAGAGGAGACTTACTTTGTGGGTTTTGCCCGCTCCAACTTGACGGTGGAAGCCATTCATTCTGCTTGCCTGCCGTACATGAAGGTGACTCATATCATCACACACAACTATGTTTTCCTGTTCTGCCAAAGCCATATCAAAAGGCTCTCTCTAATTGTTTTAAGTGGGTCTGCAGGTAGCTGACAGCGAAAGCGAGCGGCTGGCAGCCTTCGTCAGCAGGAACACTTACCTGAGTGGGAAGTACGCCGACGGCGACTCTTTTTCAAAACTGAGGGCTCACATGGACGGCCTGCCCTGCGGCTCTGAGGCCAACCACCTATTTTACCTGGCACTGCCACCCAGCGTCTACCACGACGTCACCAAGAACATCAAGCACCACTGCATGAGCAGAAAGTGAGTTGTGTGTTCTTCTGCTAGCACACACCACACCGTACGACTCTCTATTTCGGTGGAGGATTACTCAGAGCAGGTGTCTGGAAATAGTCTCTCCTCACAACAAGGTTGCAGTTGGTTGGCAAGTATCCCTTGAGGGCAGGCACCCCAAACAAGGATTAAGAGCACTGTTAAGATTTGACATTGTATTTAATGAGCCTGTGGCTTTGCTGTTTGCCAAAAGTAAGCAGTGATGAATATGATGATTGATTGTCTATGATGATGTCTACTTAGGGGCTGGAACAGGGTGATCGTAGAGAAGCCCTTTGGCCGTGACCTGCAGACCTCTGAGGAGCTGTCCTTCCACCTCTCATCTCTCTTCACCGAGGACCAGATCTACCGCATTGACCACTACCTTGGCAAGGAGATGGTGCAGAACCTGATGGTGCTGAGGTACTGCTCCTGCCCTCACTAGTGTCAGAAGCAGCGGAACAGCTCTGAAAAAGAACACCCTGACCATGGCTTTCCTCTGCAGCGCGGACTGTACACATCTGTCTGATTTCTTTCAGCCAGTTTCCATTCGGGCCAACAAAGCACTCTTTACCATATGCTCTTGTGATTTGCAATCCACTTTGAGAACCTGCCCAGAACCTGGCCACATGTTTGACTCAATCATGAATGTTGTTCTTCTGGCCTGCAGGTTCGGGAACAGGATATTTGGGCCCATCTGGAACAGAGAGAGTGTCGCCTGCGTGGTTCTAACATTCAAGGAGCCCTTTGGCACTCAGGGCAGAGGAGGCTACTTTGACGACTTTGGCATAATTCGGTAAGGAACAGTCATGTCTCACATGCATGAACCTGGTGGCTTCAGCTTTAATGAAGTAGTTTGACAGTCGTAGCTGATGAGCAGTATCCAGGAGGACTGTTAGCTCTCAGCGGGGTGTCAAATAACACCTCTCCTCGCGCCACAGCGATGTCATGCAGAACCACCTGCTCCAGATGCTCTCCCTGGTCGCCATGGAGAAGCCGGCCTCCACCAGCTCGGACGACGTGAGAGATGAGAAGGTAATGTGACCCAGCGCCCGCAAGACACTGATATTCACTCCACCGTAGACAGACATGCCAGCACACCACTTCAGTGTCTAGTTTTACATTTTTTTTGGCCAGCATGGTAAACAAATAGGTTGTGGATTGATTGATGTTTTGGCCTCCTTGGCTGGAGCTTGCCTTTTCTTCTCATGCTGCTCAAGTACTAGGCACCCTCCAGCTGCTGAATTGTTGCCCTGCAAGGAAACGATCGATCTGCATGAGCTGAAATAGACTCACAACTGTTGAGCTCAGATTAGCAATTATGTCATGTTTTCCTAGGGATGCCATGGTTGAAGTGCTAAATGATGAAAAGAACACACATTGCCATCCTTAGACTGCACCCTGGATTTAGTGAATTTCTTCAAATGCCCAGGACTGGTTTTTCCAAAGGAATTACTCATGTTGATCTCCTCTGTTTTCTGTCTGTGTCTATGTTTTTGTTGTGCTGCATTTTGTGTGTCTGTCTGTCTGTGTGTGTGTGTGTGTGTGTGTGTGTGTGTGTCAAGGTGAAAGTGCTGAAGAGCATTTCTCCCGTGAGCTGGTCTGATGTGGTGCTGGGTCAGTATGTTGGGGACCCAGAGGGGAAGGGTGATGCCAAACTGGGCTACTTCGATGACCCAACCGTTCCAAAAGGCTCCTGCACACCCACCTTTGCCACAGCGGTGCTGTTTGTCCACAATGAGCGTTGGGACGGTAACTAGCCTTTTTCTCTACTCAAAATCGGTTCTCTCCCCCGGGTCTCTGTTGGTGACAAATTCATCTCCCCGCAGGGTTGAAAAGTCAGTTCTGAAAAGGTGAATCACTCGGCTTGCAACATCATGACAACCTGCAAGTCTACTATTTATGTCATTGTTTGAATGGAGTGTTTCATGTTTCACTTACTGGAGATAAACAGATATGCATGCAGCTCAGGCTGGTTTCCACATGAATTCTCACACTGTCCGTTCTTAACAAAGAGCACTTCTGTGCTAAATCTCTCCCCTAGTTGCTTTTCCTCGTTCTTGCTGCAGCTAAAACCAAAGAATGCATTTGCATTGCCAAAGCAGACTAAACAACATGGTGCAGTACACTGTGTTTTAAACAACATGGTGCGGTACACTATGTTTTAAACAACATGGCGTTGCTAAACATATCTCCTTGTGCTGCCATAGTGTGACCACACGTTCTGCTGTGATAGTAACCTTAACTATTACGGCCTGTTCTCTTCTAAAGGCAAGACTTGTCAAAATCTGTGTGATTAGATTGACAAATGTATTATTCATATTACTTATTCATAGCACCAAACCATATGAAGCACCCAGGACAGAACTTAAGGGCCGTTCACACCAAGAACGATAACTATAAAAAAAAATAGCGATAGGGACATGAAGAACGATATTGTTGGGGATCACTTTCAGAACAAATTTGCGATAAAAAGCTAACAGCCAATCAGAACCCATCACATTCATTAACACAAGGAGAGACTTTGGTTATCATTGGTCTGTGTGGACGCTTTTATCGTTATGCTTATAGTTATCGTTATTGTTATGGTTATTGTTGTAGTTATTGTTATAGTTATCGCTATAGTTCCTGTGAACAGACAGAATTGATGATACTGCCCTGGCTCTCCTCAGGGGTTCCATTCGTGCTGCGCTGCGGCAAGGCCTTGAACGAGCGCAAGGCAGAGGTCCGGCTGCAGTTCACCGATGTGCCGGGCGACATCTTCAACGGGCAGTGCCAGCGCAATGAGCTGGTGGTACGCGTGCAGCCTGACGAGGCCATTTACGCCAAGATGATGAGCAAGAAGCCTGGCGTCTACTTCAGCCCCGAGGAGACTGAGCTGGATCTTACCTACCGCAGCAGATACAGGGTGAGGGGGCCAGCAGGGCCTAAAGGCCACCGAATGCAATAGACCTTACCTACCACAGCAGGTACAGGGTGAGGGGGGCCAGCAGGGCCTAAAGGCCACCGAATGCAATAGTCCGTGTTCTTAAAGAAGTCCTATGCAAGTCTATTCCTTTGCTGTTTCTGGGTTTTCGCCTGATTTGGGCTCGCATTTTTCACGACAGCTCCCCCTGCAGCTTCGGTAGCAAGTGACTGCTACGCTAAACCCCCACTAGCTAGCGAGCTAGCCATCAAGAAACCAAGCTAAACACATACAGGGCTCACAATAAAACGGTCGAGCAAACACATTGTTCAAGAGACTATCAAACCGCATTACAAAAACGAAGTTCACCCAAGGGTAGGCTACTTACACTTTCAGCAGCAACAAAGCCAAGTCGGAGTCCGTTTTGTAGTCTTCTTAGAAACTACAATCTGACTACATTTTCGAGGCCTTCCGCCGAGTCGCATCTGGATTTCTTCGGTCCGGGACCAGAAAGTTGCATATTGGTTTTTCCTGGAGAAGCACTAGGGGGAGACGAAGCACCCACCAAACGACCCAAAAAGTGTTGTAGAACCATCAGAACAACTCTCAACCTGCATAATTAAGGTCATTTTTGCTAAAATTGTTGCATAGGGCTTCTTTAAGGTTACTTTTCAAATGTATTCCACTACAGATTACAGAATGCATGCCCTAAAATGTATTTTGTAACGTATTCCAATAGATTACTCAAAATGAGTAATGTATTTTGAATACTTTGGATTACATCAGCATTGTATGATATTTTATTATCAGTGGATGGAACAGTTATGCAAGGTTATGTGAATGTGTAAGACACATAGTATCAACAACAACCCAAAACCTACTTTATAGTGAGTATGGATTGATATAAAAACATATGAAACACTGAATGTAACAGTTACTGTACTTCCCAACACTAGGAATAGTGCAGTGAATACATGGAGAATAGAACAAAGACACCTGTGTCTGATGCATGTACAGTATGCACTGCATATTCCTGAGCTTGTTGGGCGAGACAGTGCTAGAGTATGTACAGTATAGTTTTATTATGGAAGCTTGTTCACCTACTGTATGCTCGTTTTTTCTTGGGTTGTGCAATAGATTTGGATTTCTTTTTTACCCCACTTTGCACAAATAGGCTGACACCAGACATAATTTCACTGCATTTCTTACTTCCAGTAACTGCATGTGACAATAAACTTCCTTGTATCCTTGTATCCTTGTAGATTGTGAGGCGGAATTCACAAACTCTCCCTGTGTTTAGAACATTCACTCATTGAATATGCCATGTACTGTAGTGTACTACAGAGTGAATAACACCACACACCTGGTCCTGATAGGGAGGTGGTTGATGGGCTTGATTGATTGGGTGTGTGTTATCCTCTTGGCAGAGCTCTGGAACAGTAGCTGGGTTTCCATCCAACTTTTTTAATGCACATTTGAACTATTCAAATAAGAAAGAAATCCCGACTGGAAACACTGAAATGCACTTAGAATATGGGCATGAGCTGAATGGAAACCCAGCTAGTGTGGGCCATGTCATTATTACTCCATCAGTTTCTACAGATGCTCTGGTGGTTATGGCTACAAGAGCGTGTGAATCCTAGAGTTTGTTGGGCATCATACATTGTCTGTATATTTGTGAATACATTTCAGCGGGATAATGACCATGTTGAAAAGTCAAGAACATGTTACCAAATTGGATCAAAATATTGATATCAATGATTGATCCAAGTTTTCCACATTCCACTCCTGCCAATTTCACCAAGACTTCACTGCACTGGAGTATGTGCTCCACTGCCATAGCAACATGCTAATGATACCCACTAATTCTAGAGGGTACCATTACATACTAGGATTTAAGGGGCTCTGTTTAATGGAGAGAGTTTTGACCTTATGTTGGAGTGAATTTGGCTTCTGGTGTGTTGTATTTTTTAAATACAGTGGCCTGCAGGGTAATATGCAGGATATGGACTATGGGTTTCTGGTTGTGTATCTCCCTCTGCAGGACGTGAAGCTTCCTGATGCCTATGAGCGGCTCATCCTGGATGTCTTCTGTGGGAGTCAGATGCATTTTGTGCGCAGGTCTGTGTGTGTGCTTTTATTATATTTTTTTGTGTTACTGTGTGTGTGTGTGTGTGTGTGTGTGAGAAAGAGAGAGCATGTGTGTGTCCTGTGTTCTGGGGTTGGCTCCGTGGTGACTGTAAGAGTGTCATGTCTTGTGTTCCAGTGATGAGTTGCGGGAGGCCTGGAGAATCTTCACTCCTCTGCTCCACCACATTCATAAAGAGAAGACGCCTCCCATACCGTACACATATGGAAGGTAGGAGCCATCAGCCGTCATTCAGAACAACATCTCTCTCCCACAGGCGTCTGCAGGGGTGGAGGGTAGGCTGCCTGCGTGTGGAGATAGTCCTGCTGATAGAGTTTTTGGTGTGTTTTGAAACATTCTACATATTTAAGAGAAAATGTGTGGGCGGTTGCTCCACTGTTGTGGTATTTTGTGGTCTCCTTATCTCTGTGTATTTTCTCTCTCTCTTCTCTCTCTCTCTTCTCTCTCTCTCTCTCTCTCTCTCTCTCTCTCTCTCTCTCTCTCTCTCTCTCTCTCTCTCTCTCTCAGTCGGGGACCCACAGAGGCAGACGATTTGATGAAGCGAGTGGGATTCCGCTACGAAGGAACTTACAAGTGGGTCAACCCCCATGCTGTATGACGGCCAAGCATGACCTCCTGGCCAAAGACAAAAATCAACTGCAAAATCTCATTCCAATTGAACCGCAAGGGGCCAGAGCCACCTCTACACTTCTACATTCAGTAGCGCCATTCTCATTTACTAGTGCCACAGCAGCACAGAATGTAGACTCGCCATGTGCTGCCGCCTTTAGTCATAGTGCCACAGAATAAAACATTTTTACATAGTCATGACCGCGGAGTACATCAGTGAAATGAATGTAGAGCTGTAGACTCTGACATCCAACTATATTTTCAATAATTACTTACATTTGCATGCAAGAGGAGAACTATTTTTGATAATGGTATCTGCCGTGGTAAGTCTTAATTGACATGGTCAAAGATCATTTTGTAATGCTTTTGTTTGCTTAATTGTTTAATTCAGCCAAGCTTTTATGAGTTAATCAAACTGATTGGGGCACTTGTGCTGTAATAAGTACCAATGTACTTACCTATTTGCTGTCTCTTTTAATCACTGAAGTCCTGTCCTCTTGCTTTCATAATGTTGCTCTAAAGGGAGCTGGTCATGCAGGTATTTATTTCATTATTTTGTTGCATTTGATGTTATTTGTTCTCCCATTTATTTTAGTCCATCCTGTTTCAAGAATGTTCATCACATAATTGACTGTATTGGAGCACAGGTTATTTGCACTTGCCTTCATTCATTTTTGATCGCTGTAGTCAAGCAAAAAACAGAGGACTTAAAGCTTCACTTTTTTTTTTTTTTTGTGGTCTGCTTTGACTATGGCTACATTCCAGTAAGCCAAAAGCTGTAAGAGCAATGGTGGCCTAACCTCCCTTTTCTTTGTAAAGAAAGGGTGGTGCTTTTGTTTACAGGATACAGCATTTGTTTACGGCATAATAGAGAGCATTATGTGGGATGAGTTTGGCTCGTTGTTATCAAGGTGTGTTTGAGTTTGAGCTCTTTAAGACGTGTTTTGTGACGAGGTGTGCAAGTCCATTTACGTTGTGGGTGGATGTTTGCACCTGTGTGACTTCCCGTAAAGCTGAGGTGACCAAATACGCACACGCACTCACCTCACAGGAAACGAGACGCAGGTAAACCCAGGTCGAACAATAGGTAGCCAGAACAAACAAGGTAAGACCAAGTAACTCTCTCGCTAAGCCCTTTCACTCTTATTCCAGTCTTTCATCAAAAATCTCCTGTCTAGACCAAAATATGGATTCAAACCAATCACTATGTAGAATGCATGTTTACATTTAGAATGAATGTTTTCTTTTACATGGCGTTCAAACCAATAACAATGTGGTCGAAGCACATTCCAGAGACTTGCTCAGTCTCAGGAGGAATGTCAAGTGCCCGACCATCTGGTTCTGGGCTGAGTCAGTGATGTGTGCCACTCTCCCTCCCAGGTATGAGGGCTAGCTTTGGGCCTCGCCTCCTCTCCTCTCCACCTCATGCCCTGGAGGTGCCTCACCCTGCAAGTTTGGGTCCATGGGCGGCGCCATTGTTGGTAGTAGAGAAATGTAGGTGTAGATGTGGATGTGCGTGTGTGTGAGCATGGATACAATCAGGTAATGACATCAGTGAACATGCAATAAGGCCTTGTTGAGCATAATTGCACTGAGTGCAGTTTGAAGGTTTATTTTATATGATTTTCATGCTACTGTATACCGTCACAACCATGTACATTGTTTCCTATATACTTTCTGCTGAATTAAAAAAAAAGCTTTTGCTACCTCATACCAACTTGTGGTGTATAATTTAAAACAAGATAAGACACTTTAGCACAAGCCATGTAAAAGTTATAACAACACACAATAACGTGGTGGTACTGGTATGGGTACAGTACGCATTACACCCATCAGTGGATCACTGGACACAGCCAGATGAAATATCTACACAGGAACTAAGAATGTAGTAGTAACATACAAGATTATGTAGTCTGTAAAAATGTAACATTAAGGTTTTGTGGAAATGGTCTGTTGCTAACATATCTGGTGCCTTTACTATGACGGACAGAAACACTGGTTCATCAGTGGATTGGCCCATGCAAGTCACAGAAATGGGGGAACTTCATCGACTGTGAAGCACACATTTGCCCTTGCAGTCCCTGCTGTCTTCACACAGGCCCACGGCCCTGGCCTCATCCTCGATGCCCCGGGCATACAGTCGCACCAACTGCCCATGCACCCTGCACACACAGGAAGGAACCAGTAAACGACACAATGACCTCCAAGTGTTTCCATCAAAGCACAAAGTTCTGTTAGCACAGTGAATCTGAGCCACATAATAACCATTTCCTTTACACTGTGTGGACTGAAACTGCTTAACATGAGAATTTGAGATGTTTTAGTAGGGCATACAGTATGGGAGGGTATACACCACAGTGCACACCATACAAGGGTGTGTGTTCGTGGTGCTTGGGTAAGACCAGAAAGCTACAATGTTTTTTCGAAGGTGTAGTGGCACCTAGATGTTTCATTCCCATACCTGCATGAAATCTCTGTGTGGGGCAGAATCTCTCCGTCGCAGTTCCACACCGACACAGCCGGAGGCTTGCTGCAGCAGAGGCCACAGAGGAAGTCACTCGTCTTCCTCTTGCCCGGCGCCCCACGCTCCTTAGCGGTGCAGGCCAGGTGCTGCAGGGAGCCACTCTTGCTGGACTCATGCACACATGGCTTGTCAGGATGCTCCATCACCGCCTCCTCCTCCTCCTCCTCAGTGTTCTGCTCCGACCTCTCGTACTTTTCGGCCTCTCCAGAGTCTTCGCCAGGGGGGAGAGTGAACTTGACGGCCTTGACCCGGTGCACTTCCACGAAAGGCAGGTCAAACTAAGACAAAACTAAATGTTAGTTGCCCATTTCATCATCGATTACAATATTACAAAAACAACTGGTCTGGATCACCTTAAATACTTAATGAGCTCAATATACTTGGTTTTGCAAATCATAACAGTGATTAGAAGAGTTAGTGTAAATGAGTGTTAAAATTAGAGTGTCATTTAAAGTAAATTAACTGGATACTTGAGTCCTTATTATATGCATTGTAACTGTATATACTGAGAAGCTTTTAAATGTACTGTATTATGCTAACATAATTGCTCTACCTGGTCCTGTGAGGTGGTGTGGCGGTGTAGATAGGTGAGAAAGCCCAGGGCGTTTGTGTCCCGCACCAGGATGAGGTCACCTGTCCCGTCAGCCAGGTGGGCCGACGGCGAGAGGCCCAGAGGACTCTTAGGACAGGAGCTGGACATGCACGTGAGGGAGATGCACTTGAAGCGGCCTGACACGCTCATCCACTCACCTGCAGATGTAAACCAGGACGGGCAAAAGACGCATCAGATATCTATGCACAAACTGTTCTCTAAGTACATTTTACTCTTTTAAAGAATGTACAAATTGTCGTGGACAGTTTTCGGGGCAGAAGAGGACTGATTAGAGCTGATATCTACAACATTGCTGATGCAAAGGAGAAAAGCTCTACTCAGTGTCTTCTTACAAGTGTACGTTTGAACATAAGATGAATGGGAGGCAGCACAGGAGCCGATCCTACCTTCTGATTGGTCACTGTACTGGCTGAGCTTATCACTGTACAGGGAGCAGCTGTCTGAGAGCGGGAAGAGTCTCTCTGTACTCTCTGAACACACACGGCACCTGAAACACACACCACACACACACACGTCATGCTCCTGCCCAAGCCTTCAGACATCTACACACACACCACACACAATCAATAAATCAAATGGCCATTTGGAATGCAGGTGCCGGCAGAGATGGATGCCTTTTGCATTATGTCTTTTGGAATAGCTAAGGTTTTGCCATATTGAAATAGGACTGGATGTCACGTTCAGCCTGAAACTGACGGAAGGTGGAGAGTCGGCCAAACCTGTCCCCATAAGGCTGTAAGGCACACCACACTGACAAGGCCTCACTGTAAGCTATCGCGATCACCTGGTCACTCGGCGTGTGTGGATTACACCGGCCAACACACGCCAGCGAGGCGCTCTCATTTCTTCACTATCAGGTGGCCCTACAGGGCATGGCGATAGCTCTCCTCAAGGCCCACGCAACATGAGCATCTTGTGTTAGAGGAGAGGCCAATTGAGAGAAAGTAAGGCTCCAGGGGCACGCTATGCCACAGCCACTGGCACCCTAACGATGCCAGCTAACAACCGCACGCTCCCTTGGGGCACCCTACCGATGCCAGCTAACAACCGCACGCTCCCTTGGGGCACCCTAACGATGCCCGCAGCTCTCTTGGGGCATCAACCGCGACGGCTCCCTGGGGCACGGCGGCTGGGGGCTATGGGGCACGCTATGGGGCTGCGGCTATATGGGGCACGCTCCCTCTGGGGCACGGCTATGGGGGCGCGGCTATGGGGGCACGGCTATGGGGGCGCGGCTATGGGGGCGCGGCTATGGGCACGGCTATGGGGGAAGTCCAATCGGCAACTTTCAGATCTGGAGCGTTTCACTCTCTCCATGCTCCCAGGCCGCTGTCAGGGCATTGCAGACAAACAGAAAGGAAGGCCAACAGAAAAATGGTGAATTGTACTGTATGGCTGAACTTGCCCTCTATATTACAGACATTTTTAGAGCGCTACCTTGAAAATAATTTTAAAGTTAAATGAAGAGAGAAGTAGGCCAAGAGACTTTATGTATGGGGGATATATAAATAGCAGTATATTCAGTATCACATAAAAATGTTTTTTTAAAAGCTGATTTATAAAAACGGCAGCATTGCGTAACTAAGTAAAAGGGAGAAGCTGAGCCTTTACCCAGAGAGGCAGCGGGTTTTGTCCCTGGGACTGGAGAGACCAGGATCAGCAAGCAGGAACTGTACAGTGCCCTGATAGCTCCGGTTACACAGATACATCATGCACCCTGTGGGCAGAGAGAGAGAGAGAGAGAGAGAGATAGATGTGACCCAAAAATGGGATAAAGCACACAAGAGGAGTAAAGAACAGGTATCAGTTATCTTCCAATGGCCCCTTATCCACAGTAATAGGTCACGATAACTCTTTATCCCATGTCCTTTGTGCTATTGAATAAACTTTAACAACACAAGATTTCAATGGTCGGCCAATGTGGGTTAATGTGTATGCAGGCCACGTCTACCCATTGTGCGTTTATCATCTGATCACGTTTGGTCTGACTGTGCCCATTTGTGACTCAGGCTGGCAGCTGTATCAGAGGAACCTACACTTGCTATGCCACAGGTGTTTCTCCCTCCCGCTCCTTTCTTCCTTACCCGAGTAGTCGTATCGAAGCGGACCCATCCAACGATGTCTCTCGCTCTCCGCAAGCACGTCCCCGTAAAACCCATAGCCCACCAGGGACACGGAGTAGCGCACCAGGGAGGACTGGTGATGCACAGCACACACGTCCAAGGGCTGAGAGTCTCCTGAACACCGAAACACATAACATAGATTAGATTGACTAAACAGCCTTAATAACATAGCCAGACACGGGCCATTCATCATGGCTATTAATCGTACAAAACAATGTTTTTTAACTTGAAAATCAACTGCATTCTGTAGGTTGCAACGGTAATAGATAATAGATTTATTTTTTACCAATGATGATATGGAGAGCTGAGGTAACAGGGTCATTGACACCGACCGTTGCGAAACACACACAGTCTGTGGAACCTGCAAGGGAATAGGAACAGATACTGTCAGAGGTGATTACTCTGGTTACTGGTTTGTGGCTCTGCAGGTGATGTCTTGACATGTTTCCAAGAGATAATGCACTTTCAGCAGTGATACAGACAAAGCTTTTTTTAAATTAACAGCAACTTGTTTGAACAAAATGTGCCTAAAGGAAGAAGACCGAGGTACACAAAAGATTGTGCAGTCACACCTTTTGAACATTTAGACCCTTGCACTGTTATTTATTCTATTTGTGTTGTTAGCTGGAGTCCCCTGTGACTCATTAAGAAAAACATGGTTTCTTCCTCAAGAGCAGCAGCATAAGGAGATGGTCTGACCTGCTGGAATGATCCCAATATGTAGGTCACATGGTTGCAGGACTCCGCTGGGGTCATGCTCAGAGAGGCCGGCCTCCTGCTGAGTTCGCCCAATCACACCATGCAGCAGCTCGCTAAACATTCCATCTCCACCCACACACACCACCCTGAGCAGAGCAAAACAAAGGAGGACTCAGCACAAACGGACCATGGGGATTCATACGACACATACGCTGCAGCAACAAAGGTGGGCCGAGTTCAGATCTCCTTACATGGCTTTCACTCTGCTGAATTCAGAGGGGCTTGATTTTGAGATGACGCTAATTGCTGGGTATTTAGAGTCATTGCTACGGTTACGGTTGGGCAAACTTTAAACTGGTCAAGTCAGACAATAACCCAGCGGCCACATCTCGGGTGACCGTGGTCAGGACACCGATACTATTGTTGAGGTTGTCTCTGGGCTGCCTCTGGTCTTTCTCTGTACAAGCAAAGTGTTCACTGTACAACTCACCCATCAAAGCCTGTCAGGTCTTTCTTCAGGATGTGGTCTCTCGCCTGGTTGGCCCGTTCTGTAACTGTACAGCAACATACACAGAAGGGCTTCTTTTACACAACAAGAAACTTTTATACAACAACTAACAGATCAAAGTCTCAACCACATGGCTCGCTTTCATAACACCTCCAAGTCAACATCATACAGTATAACAATAAACTATAAAAATAGGCTAGAGTTCATGACTACACCTGCATTCTCAAAGTTGATGTATCCCTGAAATTATTCAATAAAATTACCATCTCAACATCATATAACAATAAACTATATCAGTAGGCTAGAGTTCATGACTACACCTCCATTCTCTAAGTTGATGTTTCCCTGAAATTATTCTATTACATCTCCCACTGCTCTGTGGTATGGAGTTCTCAGGTCTCACGGGGTTATGTAAACACAAAGGTAGGTATTGGGTGAACGGTCTGAGAGTTTTGGACCAGAGGGCAGTGATGAGGGAAAGCTCTGTAAGATGATAAGAGGCATCATGACAGGAGTGACTGATCCTACACCTCACCAACAACATGAGAGCTGATGCCAGCCAGCTCAAAGAGAGGAGCCACCAAGGAGTGGAAGATCTGTTTCCCTCTCCTCTTCCCTCCAAACGGATTAATGAACACCAGCAGTCTGTGAGGGCGAGCAGGACCTAGAAAAAGGACACACAACAGGAAACTCTGGAAATGATTAAACTGTCAAGATTCTGCTCGCATGGACTGTACACACGCACACACACACACTCTCACACACACGACTGATTGAACAGACACTATTGCTTACTGTGGGTTTTGAGGGCCGTCCGAACTTGCGTCACCCACTGGTCTCGGAGGTCACGGCTGGGACAGCTGAACTGGGTCCTGCCCAAACTCCACAGCACTCCCTGTCCACTTCCACGACCGCTGCGCTTCACATAAAATACTAAGGATACAGCAGAGGATAATATGTGATCAAAGCACTAAGATTTTATGTTTGGGTTTACCAACACTCTTAAATTCAATTTAGGAATTTAGGCCTACTTAAAATACACTGTGAATAAATGAGCTTTATCATTCCCCAAATTAGAAACATGAGAACTGGCTACATGTGAAGAGTCTATTTCACGTCTTACAGGTGAAGTCCCGGTCAGTGTCCTCCACTTTCTTTTGGGGTTGAATCTCCACTCGCCCATCCTCAACTCCAATCACCTCTGAGACTCGCACTGAAACTGAAGAACCACATCCACACAAAATTATGCTTTTTCTTGACCTATGGATAGGAGTAGCCTAATATTCTGATGACAAAAGTCAGTGGGTCAACACACAGTTGTGCATGTGTGTAGGATGTTATCTGTTCCAAGATCAACATAAAGTAAGAAATGGCTAATTGTCCCCAGTGAATCCTTTGTTCATTTTCTTAGTTCATTTTCTCATGAAAAATCATAAATAATACAACCCAAATGGGCATTATGTAGCATCGATGTCTCTAAGGAGACATACTGTATCGCCCACAATGTAGACGGGGTAGAGCACCATCCCGTGCCAGTGTGGTTGCAGTAATGTTATGAAAGGCTTACCTGTTTTCTTTTCTCTGTTCTTCTTGTCAAGCTCAGTCCAGCTGAAGTACCAGGCACTGAGAGCTGCCCGGTATCGCTTATTTCCTATCCACAGACTCGATTCTACTTTTAATGTATTTATTTCCATTGCGAGGACATAGGCTATAAGTCTTAAATTGTGTTATCTAACAGCATCTCGTTGCGTTGCCTTTGTTCCATATGCTACTACTACCGTCGCGTTCTGGCTGGCACAACAACTTTAAAGTTTTCGAAAACCCTATCGGTTTAAGTTTAAACTATACATCGGCGTTACTCTAGATC
This sequence comes from Alosa alosa, assembly GCF_017589495.1. NCBI lineage: Eukaryota > Metazoa > Chordata > Actinopteri > Clupeiformes > Clupeidae > Alosa > Alosa alosa. The sequence goes on along the minus strand of NC_063192.1, from coordinate 29,749,173 downwards.
TTACGTGTGATTGATTGATTGAGCCAAACGACAATCCAAGTAGTCTCGACTACAACAGATAACTTACTGTACTTCCTGTAGTCAGCCGGTAGGATAGATAACAGCATGCACTGTTAATAGCCTATATGCTCTATACAGTAACAACACTGACAGTTTTTTCTACCCGACTAGATTTTAGTCTTTCCAATCACTGTAAACATGTTCTGCTTCTAACTTATTTTGGTTATGTGACAGGTGAAAAACGAGAGCTTTCCATTTCCTTGTCAGGTTTCGCACCTGTCCACTAAATTAGCATACGGTAATCTGATTGGATAGACGCAGCCTGAAATTTTACTTAAACATTAGGCTAGGACTGGAAGTCACCACGTGAAAGCAGACAATTTATATTTATCCATACATGTTCATGACATTTATGCCTAGCCTACAATCGGACTCGCTAGAGTTCCTTCACGTTAAATGTATGCCAATACCATAAGGTAATTGCGTTCATGAAAAAATATAGAAATATTTTCTAACACTTCACCACTGCGAAATCATAATCTATCCAAGTAGCCTTGGGCCAGACATCAATGTTTGAGAGTCAAATGGTCACGGATGTTTTTAACAAATATCCAGAAGACGAATTTCTAGTTGTCATTATTCAGTGACTCCTTTCGTAAAAGGTGAGTTTTTCGGGGGCAATGATTAGGCCTATTATTGTAGTGTCAACAAAGTCATTTCAGATGGCTGAGGCAGATTGACTGGAATAACATGCTGAGTTGGTTTTTCCGCAGGCACACAAGTGCCATTAGATTTGACCAAAAACGTGACGGGTAAGGCACACAATAACACATATTTCCACTATGGCATTTGTATCTAGTTGTGTGTGTTTGTTTGCTTTTGCATTTCTTTTCTATTCCTTTCTCGTTTCAAACCTGTTTCCAGATTCGCCACTCCTCACTCAGTGGAAAACACGACCACACATTCAGGTATTAGGCTACTAGTAGGCTAGCTAGCCAGCCTACTAATTAAATGTCCAAGATCAGATTTAGTGGTACTGACCAGCAGTGTATGGCCAATGTCAAATCTGCCTGCAATAGTTCATGTGCATTACATCAGTCGCTCCTAATGAATACAACTAGCAGTGATAATCGGTGTGATCACAATTTATTGACCTTATTAGAGTTAATAGTAGGCCTAACCTTGCAAATCAGTTTGCATTCAAGATTTAAAATGAAGTTGGTTTGCAGGTAGGCCGTAGGATCATGTTGTAACCTCTTGTACTGGTATTGTTAACATCTTCTGAGATTAAGAAGAGCGTGTTGCAGTGTATAATTTAAGAAGAGTGTGTTGCAGTGTATAATTTAATGTCAATAAATGTATTATTTAGCATACCACTGATGATGACATTGCGTATGCTTTTCTCAGATTGGACCTTTCTTGATCACCTCATTTCTTCACCACAAGGTTGCACTGTTGGGCTCCTGTTTACAGTGTTCTGTCACAATCCATGGTGAGGTTTGGTATGTAATTTCTAAACACACTTTCTGCCAGTCTCTGGTCTACTCATATACACTACTCGTCAAACGTTTTGAAACACCTACTCTTTTAGGTGTTGTTTAGTACACACCCGTACAACCCGTATGGGAACTCCTTCAGGACGGTCAGAAAAGCATTCCCAGTGTCTAATGTTAAATTGGTTGAGGAAGAGTGTAAAATGCTGTCATCATATCAAAAACTGGCTGCTTTGAAGAGCCTAAAATATAACTCATGTAAACAAACAGCTGAAGTCTGAACCCCTAAGTTTATTTCTTTTTTTTTTTAACCACATTAACCAGTTTTCAATAAATTATGGCTAGCTGTTTTTTTTGTTCCCATTACCCTTCAGGTATCTCACTTGTTTAGACTTTCACTGAAAATTTCATAACGTTTGTCTCTGTTAATTGATAGATGGCAGTATTGCACACTGACTACCATACAATCTGGTGCTGAAATCACTCCACTCATCCATCTGGGATCGATCCATTGAGAGGTGTTTCAGAATCCCAAAATCCTTGCATGGATGATAAGACTTGTCTGGAGATAGACGCTGAGAACAGTCTCACAGTCGCTTCTACACTACGCCAATCTATGAAACTCCCGTCCTGCAATTCATCTGTGCTGAAATCACTCTTAACGGAAGCATCCCAGATGGGTTGGAGATGCGGAGTGAACTAAATTCATGGCATCAAATAGAAGAAAGTTGGATAATATATTGGATAAACTCAGGATACTATTACAGGAGCAAAGCTGCCTTCTAAACAGCAGGTCCTTTGCTACTTCCTCCATTGTCATTTGCAGCAGAAGGAGACAGTTAGGTTAGTTGCTACTAGAACACCAGAGAAAGTGGAGGAATTCTGGGATAGGGCAAGAATTCCTCTGCGCCACAAGCGAGATATAATAAAGAAGGTTGAAAAACTGTTCACAGAATGGACAGCTTTGAAAAAGAACGCCAAAAGAAGGTCAGAAACACAGCAGAAGAAAGAAAATGTTACCTCAGACCATAATGATATTTTTGATATTTGTTGCCCATCAAAATGCCATGGACTTTTAACTAACTTTAAGTCAATTGAGCTACAGTATCTATTCTACAAACCTCATAAAACTTTGCAAATAATGTTTTTTTCAACAACTATAACATTCAGGGGGTCAGAGCATAAAAAATCAGGTATTCATTTTTTCTATCAAAATAAGGACCACCCTAATGTACATATAAACATTATTTTTATACGTTATGTTATTTTTCTTATAGCATGGAAATTAATTGGCAAGAAAGGATCTCTCAGCAGACTTGACTTAAGCAAATCAGCTCAAACTGCATTGTGCGTAAAAATAAAAGTATTACCTACGATTCTAAATGTCTCAACTACTCATATGCACAGCAGAAAACTTGCCAGACAACTTGCCTTTGCATGCAGTGTGTGCATTTTACGCAGATGTGCAGGACAAAAGTGGTTTATGTGCGAAGGAAAAGTAGTGTGTGTGTGTGAGCTTTTGACAGGGATGTGCAAGAGAAAGTTGGTTTATGTGCAAGCTTTTCATTTGCATGTGGAAGAAAGTGTAGTGTATGTGTAAGCTTGTCATGTGCATGTGCAATAGAAAGTAGTACATGTATACGCTTTTAGTGCAAAAATGCAACTTATTCTTGATATATGGCTTAGGGGGCGCCTCATTAGTATACATGTTTGATATGTGCACGCCGCCTCTTCCTAAAGATTTAGGCAAGTTAATGTAGAAGAAGTATGCCATGCATTAGATGATGAGATACGTTTTTGATTAATGTAAATATCCCTACATACATGTTCTTTTTTCCCCCCAGAAGTTGAAAAACAATACAAATGGATTGATTCTGAAATCTGTCAATGAAAGGGGAAGGGGGAAGATCATGAACAAACCTCGGGGGCTGAGAAACCAGCCATGTCCAGTATACCTGTACTAATGACATATTTCAGAGACTGAAGCTGACATCAATGTTGTAGCTCAGAAAAAGCATTAATTCAGATGTTTTTTCACCTTGAATGGCAGTAATCTCAAGTGGTCTTGGGGAGGAAGGAAGTCTCAGCACAGGAAGGAGGGTGGCTGAGACAGGGGGGGTGGGGGGTGACTGTCACAGAAGTGCCTCGACAGGACAAGAACCAGCATGCACATGCAGAATGATGCTCAAGCTCTTACCGTTTTCACAATCAATAGTACTCTTTTGCTGCTTCAATAGCAGTCCAACTATTGCAGCTTTTTTTCAAGTCTTAGTATTTCTTCATATGTGAGCTATAAATGATGCCTAGCTTTTTTATATGTGTGTTGTTTCCATTGGTGTCATGTTTGTTGGCTTATAGATTAGTCAGAGCTCTGCTGTTGTCACACATTTGGCCTTGCAGCCTGCTGTGCTGCACGTTGTTGCAGCGTTGCTTGACGGTGTGCTTTTCTGCATTGCACTGCGCTCGCACTGGCTCCACACTTCCCCTTTAGCCACCAGCTACGCGAGCACTGAGTATCTGTCTCGCACAGTCACGGAGAATGACACCGGGGAGTCGAAAGATGTTTAATTTCATCTCCCTGAAATTCAAATTCTAAGTGGTGTAGACAGTAGCACACTTGACCTGTCCCGTAGTGTGTGGCAGACTACGCCACCCCCTAAGTTAGATTGAGCCTGCTTTAATTTGGATCTTTAATTAAGTCTTAAAGTTGTGTTGCTTTGGTTGGTTTATAAATAGAAATATAAGAAATAGGGAATTACAAAGCCATCAGTGCTTTGCTAGACAAGCCAGTGGGAGCTGAACTATTAACAAGAGGCTTAGGTCTCAATACCACACGTGAATAGATTCAAATAAACTTTTCAAGCAATGCATTTAGTTCAAACTAAACAACACTGCAAACTTCTGTCACTCTGGAGAGCATGGTTCAAGGAAATCCGCTTTTAAGTAGTCTCCCAAACTACCCTGTCTCAACCAATAGCGAGGCTGACCTCAAGAAGAGAGGGAGAAAAGTCGTAGAAGAAAAAGCAAAACCCAGGTGTCCTGATAGACCCCTGATGGACAGTGACTAAGCGCATGACGCATCATTACACTGTCCCTTGTGCGTTGTGTGAATTGTCCTAATATCTTTGGCTACAGTCTGCTACAATGTGTAAATGGAAAATTCATCTGTGTGGCATGGCTGGTCCTGGCAACAAACTAGCAATTATGATATTTAATGTAGACTACAGCAGAATACACATAAAGGAGATATTAGTGAGGGGTTGTGTACCATGACTGATGAGGCATTTTGCTATTACTCATGATACTTTATGGACTCAATTCCCAGGGACCTCGGAGAGTGTAAAAGTACATACCTTTAGCAAGATGTCATTTCCTCTGACAAGATCTGCTTAGTGACTACATGTTGTGCGAATGTGTATGAGATACTATATCAGTAATGTTGCTTTAGAAGGAGATTAGCTGTGTAACGGCACACAGGCCAAATAGAGTGGAGGAGAACCAGAAAGTAGTCTATCGCTGCCTGTCTCTCTCAGCAGTGTGAAACTGCCAGAGAGAGAGAGAGATCGACGGAGGGAGGGAGTGAGCGAGTAAGAGAGGGAGGGGAGGTGTGACCTAACACACTCGGTTCTCTCAGGAACCGGCAGTAGCTGAGCGCAACGATCAGAGGGCGAAGTGGGCAAAAATAGAGCAGGACAGCCCTCTCTCCTCCCGTGCACATGTGTTTTGCCATTCTGTGTGCATCGACTGTGTCGTCTGGGAGGAGTAGGCCTTACCTGGGAGATTACCGTTGAGAGACAAGAGGACGTTTTGATATCTTAGTACTGGTAAGTTTTAATGTATCATTTGTTAATTCATTTATATTCCATATTGATGTTTCTGTGGAGACAGTATATAGTGGAGGTGCACTAATGTCTGGGAGGTTGATATAACTAGCCTACTGTAAAAGGATGATTTTATTAGTAGTATTGAGATGAGTAGTAGTCACCTCATAGAATTTTTATTTGCCATTTAGACATTTACGCTATGGAGAGTGTATGTGCCCCATGAGACTGCGTGCTTATTAAATCGTTCTATCCAGAGGGCAATAAAATCCCACTAAAAGCCTGGATAAGTTATGATTTTATGATACACTGATGCCATGGTGACCCAGTCATGAGGGAGATAACGCCCATCAACAGGAAGGCTGCTGGCTGGCAGGAATCACAGAGCTGGTATGAGGGGGGGAGGGAAGGGGGTGGGGGGGTTGTAGGCAGAGATACTGCCCGCAGGCTGGCCTCAGCATTCATCTCGGAAACTCTTTAAATGAAGCCACAACAGTGTGGCGTTTTGTTCTGCTCTCTACTTTCTTCATCAAATATGTCTTTTCGCTTTTGGTTGTCAAAAGGGGAAGTAGTGGGGAGAATGACTGGGGAAGACTGAGTGAAAGGGCAGTAAAGCTCATACATGACGAGGATGAGTTTGTGTGTGTTACACACGGCCGCGTCCTCGTTGCACCCCACCCTGCCTCCACGCACAGGAAGCTGGTCATCTTCCCTTTTCGCTCGGCCGTAGCGCTCCTTGTCTTGAGGTGCTGAGCCAGAGAGGGCATCAGAAGCCAAAAACTGCTGATGGCAGAACACTGCCACGCTGACAGCAGGCCTCATTCAATATTGATCTCATGGCTTTTGAGTAGAAGGTCACAGCAAGAGAAACCAAGGCTGTACACAGAGCACCTCACCGCTTGTGCTGTGATTACACCTTAAGAATCCACTGTGCACAGTGTAGGCTCCACCTCAGCCCCGGTGGCCTGGCTTTGACTTTCACTGGAAGTGTGGGAGGCCTCCTGCAGCCTCGCCACTCTGCAGCACCTGCAGCTCTGAGGACAAACACCCCCTTCTGTTATTTCTACTCATGCATGCGCAGGCGCTATAATTAGCCTGGCATGCTGAGATTCTGCAGCTTTGCTCGTCGCGGCGGACACGATACACTGCACCCCCGCGCGCACGAGCCCGACTACACACCCCAAACCCCGGCTTCCACTCTGACGGGGAAACCTCCCTGATTTTTAAGAAGATACTTTGATGGCTTCAAATTGGGGGTTTGAGTTGTGTGATTCTGAGTGTGGAGTTAAATTTGGAGCCAGTAAAACACAGTTGGCATGCTGCAAATTCCTCTAGTCTGCTCAGGGTTGTTCCAGTGGCAGCTTTGCAACTAGAGTGTTGCATGTGGGGCAATACCTACATAAATAGACCCCAGGAATGAAGCCCCAGTCTGGAGCTGGTGTAGGACAATAGCCCGGTTATGCATGTTGTCATATATGCCCATTCACAAGAAGGCATAGACAGTGGGACTGAGCTGCAGAAGCTCGGAGTAATGGCTGAGTGTATATCTCTGAATTGTCACCTCTTCAAACCAGAGTTCGAGCCCGTCAGTGGAACGATGGCATCACATGTGAAACTGAAGAGAGACAAAGTGGGCGCACAGGACTACGACGCCCAAATCAAAGGTACGGTCTCCGTGTCTTGTCACGGTTTTCATGGTGTCTCCTCTCTCAATCATCTGTGCTCTGGTGTCCTTCATTTGGTTGTTTAATGTGTGTCTACATCATGTCAACTAAAATAGAACGTAGAACACCCCCGTGTCTTTAAATATAGTCAACTACACTTGTCAACAGAAAGGCTTCTGCCACATGATTTACAGTTGATCTTGTCATCTTGTATTAATAGAGCTTTCATCTTAAGTGTGATCTCTGACTTCAGACCACTTTTGTTTACTCCTGCGGAGTCAACTATTCCAACTCCAAAGCCCATAAAAATAAATCAGTCCAAAGAATGAATTTCTGTTGTGGTTGTGGACTGGAGTGGTTTCTCTGGGACATGTCCATGAGTGTTATCATTTGGAACACACAATAGTAGTTTTAGCTTTTAAATCATTTTCATTTAAATCATTTTAGTTCCATGATTACTTTCATTTTCCTTTCCAAAGTGGGAAATTTGTTTTCTTCAGCTTTCTAAGTAGTTATTTGGTCATCCCTGCTAAAGATTTGCTGACTTCCACCACTACCAACATTACCATAAATGTTCCCAAGTTGTGGTAAATGTGAACCTTTGTCTTAATCAGTATCTCTCTCCCCCTCTATTTTGATATGACTCACTCACTCACTCACTCACTCACTCACTCACACTCACTCACTCACTCACTCACACACTCACACTCACACACACTCTCTCTCTCTCTCTCTCTCTCTCTCTCAGAGGTGCGATCTCAGCTGGTGGAGCAGCTGAGGGTGTTTGACCAGCAGCTGGAGCAGAAGACACAGGTGCTACAGGACCTGAGTGACTACCTGCGCAGGCGGGGGGAGATCGAGGCCGAGTATGCTCGCTCCCTGGACAAGCTGGCTGAGCGCTTCAGCTCCAGAATAAAGAGGTACAGTGCACCCAGCGCATGCTTCAAGGCATCTCAGTTATCAAAATGCCTAGTTGAATTAGTTTGCTGTGAATTGGGCCCTTTGTGTGTGGTTTGGCCTCTATATTTATCGGTAAGTGAGCTGTAAGTCCTTGAGAGTAGCACTACTTCTCTCGTGGTTTCTGTTTTCTCTATTTTTGTCAACTGGCTGTTTTGTAACTTCTGCTCCTATTACTGACCTACTAACTTTTTTCTCTCTCTTTTTTTCTCTCTCTCTCCCTTTCTCTTACTTCTGCTTGTTTCACTTTATCTTACACTATTTTTCCCTCTATTCTCTCTCTTCTCGCTCTCAGGAAGGAGCAGAGCGGTCAGTCTGTGCTGCAGTGCTGGCTGGTGCTCCTTGGTCAGACCCGGCAGGAGAGCCGCGACCACGGCGTCATCAGCGAGATTTGCAGCACCAGCCTGCCCCAGAACCTGTCCCTGTGTCTGGAGCACACACAGCGCTTAGCCAAACGGGTACGGACACACACACACACCTCCCCCTCCCCCACCTCCACCCCCCACCAGCAACAACAACAAAAACAACTCGACGCCACCCAGCAGTCAGCTCTCAGTAGGGCGCCATTTTGGGTTCATGGTGTCCTCTGTGTACTACCAGCCCCCAAGGCGACACGTCAGAGTTAAACATGTGTATTTCTCTTATCTCTCATTATTCTCTCATATCGCCGCCTCTTCTTTTCTCTTTTCTCGTATTTTGTCTTCAGACTAGAGAGGCCTGCAGCATGGTGCAAGAGGAGCTCCTCAAGGTCACCACAGAGATGCAGACCGTAAGTCTCAGATCCCGCTTCCCACAGCGACGGCGTGCGGCAGGCACGGGGGGCGGCTATGTGTCCACTTGCAGCGCAGCGCGCGTGATGCTATTTCTGCTTTTGTGTTGTGTTGGGTGAATTGCAGACGCTGAAGACCTACCACCAGTACCACACAGAGTTTCTGTCTGCAGAGGGGAAACTGAAGGAGGCAGAGAAGCTGGAGGAGAAACCGAAGGGGACGGCCAGAAAAGTGGAGAAGCTGATCGAGAAAGTACAGCGCCGTTTTTGTAATCACTTATCTTGGCTCCTGTCTTTGCCACACAGTGGCCTTTTGAGACACATAGTGGTCTAGAGAGGACGAGATAGTAGTAGCTTTTTGGATGTAACTTTTCAGTGGGCGACAAGGTTGCAGGGTGTGTGGATTGTGTTTTTTTTCCGACTGAGAGCACTGCAAGCACCGCTTTCAGCTTAGCATGTGACATTGTACCAGTGATTTTGTGTGGGTGTGTTGCAGAATGCCACAGAATGGTATGACTGTACAAATCCTGGTGTGTGCGTGTGTTTGTGTGCAGAGACAGGGGAAAGTTCAGGAAATACAGTTCAAGTGCACTAAAGCCCGCAATGAATACCTGCTGAATCTAGCTGCTGCCAACTCGTCAATGAACAAATATTACCTCCAGGACATCTCTAACCTCATCGATGTGAGTGCCCTTGACGGATATTCTGCTTTCCGTACGGCCTATGGTGCCTTTTCCCTACGTGTTAATTTTGTACTGTTAAAACACACATACAATTTTAGTTCATACCTTACCATAAAAGATATGTGCCCTATTTTTATGACATGTTACGACCAGTTTGGTCTGTTGACAGTTGGGGGGAATAAATGCTGAAGTGTGCTGTGTGTGTTGTCAGACTAGCGATGTGGGTTACCACTCGTGGGTGTCACGGGTGCTGCGGGGCTTCATGTCAGGCCAGACCCGCGTGCAGCAGAGCCTGGGGAGCCAGCTGCAGCAGCTGAGCGATGTCGTGGCCACCCTGGACCAGGTCAAGGACCGGGACACGCTGCTGCAGGCCCACGACAGCACCTTCTGCCTGCCCCTCAGCTTTAAGTACTTGCCCCACGAGGGAGACCCGGTGAGCCTCTACTGTACTTGCCACCCCTGTCTCTGTCCCCTGTGTCTCCCTCTGTCTGTCTCTCACAGTCTTCTTGTGTTCTCGTGCGATTTTGCCATCTTTCTCATGGTAGATATTTACCATCTTTAACCATCTCTTTCGTCTTGCCATCTTTGTCGGCATTTACACCTGTCTTCAGTCTGCTTGTATTTTGTTGTAGCTGAACTGCAAGTGGATGTTATGGCTGATATCTGTGTTCATCGTGTGTGTGTGTGTGTGTGTGTGTGTGTAGCTGATTTGACTTTGTGTACCTCTGTCCAGGTGTGTGAGGTCAGTGCAGAATGTGACATGCAGGATGAGCTGGAAACTCGTTGGAGACAGCTGGAGTCCAGACTTGACAATTTCACCAAGGACACAGAAGGGGTACTCACATGCAAACTACATGCAACGTCTCTTACATTTACATTCACATTTATTCATATAGCAAATGCTTTTACCCAAAGCCACTTACAAAATGAAGAATAACATTCAAGCTACATTGCAAAGGAGATCTTAGGTAACAATAAATACTACTACAATAAAGATTCAACAGTGAATCTCTTACTGTAGTCTCTGACATCAATTTTAAGATGATTCATTTTTAACTCATCATTTTCTCTTTCAGTTTTATTTGACCACAACATGCATGTTCTTTTAAACATCTTTCCCCTTCTCTGTTGTGGCCAGATCAGTGAGACACTACAGGAAGCTCGCTCTATCATGCTCACCTTTATTGGTGATGAGGACTTGGGTGCTGTCCAGGACCACGCGGCTAGCCAGAGCCAGGAGCCCAGCTTAGCCAAGCGCAGAGCCAGTCTGCAGGAAACCGAGGGGGCCTACTTCACAGTGAGTGGATTTCGGTGTAGATGAATGTTCCTTCAATAAATACACTGTTCTTTATCTCTGATCCACTGTGTTTCAGAATGGTAATTTGACGGATCACAAAAGAAAAGATGCACAACGTGGGTGATGCACAACGTTTTGACGAAGACCTGAGTGGTCAAAACGTTGTGCATCACCCACCACCATTAAACTGGGAGCTTTAGAAACAGTGTGCAGATATCTTTTCTTTTGTTTTACTCAGTATAAATGGACTTCACAGAAGCACGCCTCCGCGTCGTCCATTTATTTCTGATAATGGACACCTCGTCGGGCATTATCCCTTACTTATACTTTAGTTGGGAAACCACTGACAGATTTAGTAGTTTAGGCTTGGTCTTGCCAAATTAAATCTGCTGTGATATGTGAATATGTGATATTCATGCATGCTGCTGAAACGAGGATGAGGATGAGGTTCAGGTAGCCATGCTGATTTGTGACAGGTGAAAAACATGCCTCTATTCCTAAGAGAACACAACAATAGATAGAGACATATTGCAGTAAACTTGCAGCAGGTCTAGGCAGGAAATGCTGTGGAGGAGATGGATGAAAAGCATGACATGTTTCACAGCTAACTGCTCTAGATCTTTAGATCAGGCTAAAGTGTACAGTAGTAGTTGGTGACTGGTTCACAGTTTGTGTTTGTTTGGTGAAGATGACATCTAATTTCCTGCTTCCTGGCTAAACTGAATTGATTATAGCTTAAGGTGACCCGATTTCTGAGACAAAATACAGGGACATTTTCAGTTCAGATGCGTAAATACCTCCAAAACATGTACAGTAATGTTTTTATCTTTGTAATCTTAAAAACGGAGACACTGTCCTTACCATTCATAAAGCAGTTTATCTTACCCTAGTTCTCCTAAATTGCACGTGATTACCAAAGAGTTTTCTTCTCTGATCACAAAGTAGCTGAGATCAAGAACATTCATAACTTTGAAAATCAGCTGTAACAAACAGGTACTGTATCAGCCACACACTTCCCCCAAATGAAGGCCTCCTTTATAGCTCCTCATATTATAGCAGTTAGTAACACACTGTACATCCCAAAGGAAGATGTCTTGTCTCAAATGTTGTTTCTTTATCTCACAAGAAAAAAAGCTCTTTTTGAGATCTTGCATGTCTCTCTCAAAGTACCCTTAGGAGAAATAAGGCAAGATAATAATAGATTGAGAAGAAAAGTGCAGCATTTTGAGATCTTAAGTTGATCTTAAATTGGACATGGAATTGGGATGAGACAAGAGGGGGAATATTTCTCAGCTGCACACTTTGCTTTGCTATGGATTTTCACTTCCACCTTTGACATTAATGCCAACATGTACAGATGCACCTGGTTGAGTAAATAACTGAATCCAAGAGGCAGCCTAATGGTAACAATATATCTCCTGTTTTAGAAAGTGAAGGAACAACTCCACTTCACCTCCATGATATCCAAACTCCAAGCCAAGCATGACCTTCTACAGGTGGCCCTACAGAAAGGTACCATCGCAGCTGTGATCCTCACACGCTACTTCACTGACCCTTTCCAATTATCTGTGCGTCTGTCTCTGGACGCTGGACTGAGACCCAGCTCAGTCGTACCGCACCACAGCAATTCATGAATTATTAAGAACTCATGGAATCCTCATTTTAGACCTCACTGTTTTACTTTCTGTAACTGTTTATGCCAAACTAATCATTTTTCTTACCACTGTTTCCTCTCTCTCTTAACAGCCAAGGCTAATGGTGGGAACGATGCCAGGTATGTTAACAAAAGACAAACTCTTTTAGCTTTTGTATTCATAGTACTAGTCCATACAAAATATTAGATTTTATATTTGCTTGCTCAAGTAATGCCATTATTAGCTATTTCAAATGGTTCCAACGCTTAACACTTAGAGAGAGACTGGGGGACGAGTTAAACCATTTTTACAAGCAGGTGGTGTGTAAAGTTAGCACTGTTGGACCGCGGTTGAGGCATTTCCTCATGTCAGTCACACCTGTGTCTGTGTTTTGTTTGTCAGCATGCGCACTAGAAGGTCTCTGAGACACCAGCGAAGCAATCGGAGGAGTCATTCAGGAGCCCAAGTTAACCAGAAGCTCTTCACTGGAAACCTGCTCTCTTTCATCCAGGTACACTGCATACTATTCATCAGACGAATTGAATGGAATTCTCTTTGAGGAATAATCTTTAGTGGTTGGAAGATTTGGTAAAATGTGATGTTTGTATCATACACAGATATGTGTTAAAGCTTTTCAGAAACACATCCAGCATTTGTTCGTCTTAGTCCTTTATGCAGTTTTCTAAAATAATTGTGGCCTGCTCTCTTGCGTCTGTTTCACCCAGGCTTCCAAGCAGGACATCCCTATTGTGGTGAAGAGCTGCATTCGTTTCATCAACCTGAACGGTAAACCTACCATGACAAAAAAAACAACAACCTCCTGTCGTTTTTAGTCAGTGAAAAAGGAAGTGCCACTTATCCTGCTAGATAGTTCTCTGGTGTGCATCTTTTTACCTCTCCTTCCTGCTCGTACTTCCCCATAACGTTTGTTTGTGCTTTTACTCGCTCCTCTGATCTCTTCCTCTCCTCTGCTGTGTCATGGGTCTGGCTAATGTCAATGTGTCTGTGCTTCTGCTTTTACCTTGTCTATCTCCCCCTGTATACATGAACACACACACGCACATCACATGCACACACACACACACACACACGCACACACACACACATGCACGTCACACGCACACTACACCCTCCTGTCCTGTGTTAGGTTTGCATCATGAGGGGATATTCCGTGTGCCTGGGCTGCAGCTGGAGATCAACTCGTTGAGAGATGCCTTTGAGAATGGTATGGACATGAACTCTCCATCCCTCTATCTAATTATCAATGTAGTTATCTTGGTGTTTATTTACACTACTAACGCTCTCCATACCTCTCCCTCTGTCGTGTGTGTGTGTGTGTGTGTGTGTGTGTGTCTGTTCCTGTGTGTGTGTGTGTGTGTGTGTGTGTGTGTGTGTGTGTGTGTGTAGGTGATGACCCGCTGGCAGATGGCGTGTCAGACATTGACTCTGTGGCCGGCGTGTTGAAGCTGTACTTCAGAACTTTGGAGCAGCCACTGTTCCCTGAGGAGAGCTTTAGCCAGCTGATGGAGTGTGGCTGTAAGGCTTGTGTAACACACACACACACACTCACTCACTCTCTCTCTCTCTCTCTCTCACTCACACACTCACACACACACACTCTCTCTCTCTTTAACTCTCTCTCTCACACACACACACACACACACACACATACACACACACACATCTTTACTGTTCACCTACATATAAGGCCTTATTGGCTCATCTGTCACCTATCTCGGTTTCATTCCTATGGATTAGCGAGAGGTTTTCATTTTAGTGGAGACATTCAAAGAAAAAACGGAACTAAATTTACATGTCAGTGCTGCTTTCTCATTCAAGAAGAAACTCTAATAGCTCTTTCAATGTTTTGCCCTTTCTTAATCTTGCCTGTTTTTTTTTAACTTATGTTTGATTGATCATGTGGGTGCACAATGCTTCTCTTACACTGTTGTTTTGATGTGGTTTGGTTGATCAGTTTTTGATCTCTCCTCCTCTATGAAGTAATTGAGAATGAGTCTGAGAAATGTGCGCAGATCAAGGCTGTCATATCTTCCTACCCCAAGCCTGTCATCGTCGTCATGAGATACCTCTTCGCATTCCTCAATCAGTGAGTATGCCAGCACTTCCTGTCTTGCACTCTGTTTCGTTTCGCGTCACCCAGTGAGCATGAACTACATGCCTGCACCACACCCCCCAAACCTCAACGTGTGGTTAAGCACTCAGCGTCACATGCTGTAAACATGTAGAGAAATAGACAATGTGTTAACAGAGCACATCTGAGCAAAGCTCACGCTGCAGGTTCTCTTGCGTAGGTGCCATATCTATCTCTGTCAAACGGGTGTCATTTAAAGGTTTAAGCGTGGAGGCTCTGCCAGGCCTTTGCTCCTCCTCTTTCATGAGTCAGATGGTTTGACCCTGTAGTTCTCCTTTGTGGTGTGGGAAGTGCTGATGATATGGTAACACCTATTCTCATAATGAGGGGAGGACGAGGCCATCGGCAGTCCACACAGGCTGCTCCCCGTCTCGGTCTCAGTGTGTTGTGTGTGTGTGCGTGTGCGTGTGCGTGTGCGTGTGCGTGTGCGTGTGCGTGCTCCTGCCTCCCTGCAGCGTGTCGCAGTACAGCGACGAGAACATGATGCAGCCCTACAACCTGGCTGTGTGCTTCGGGCCCAGCCTGATCCGCGGCCCCGAGGCCGGCGACGCCTCGGCCCTGCAGCAGATCAACGCGCTGGTCAAGAGCATCGTCGCTCAGCACGAGAGCATCTTCCCCGGGCCGGCCGAGCTACCGGGCCTGGCCTATGAGAAGTGCATGACCCTGGAGCAGGACGACTGGTGGGACATCTATCCGCACTCCACAGTACCGCAGTCTACTCACACACACACCATAGATAGACACATATACACATACACACACACACACACATACACACACACACATACACACACATACATACATACATACATACATACTTTATTTATTGATCCCCAAGGGGAAATTCAAGAAAAACACGGAACCGGACATAAACACTGAGCTCACACGTAGGCACAGTTCACACCTCCACGCACTCATACCACTGCATGTGTCTCTGTGTTGCCGCTGACCTCTGACCTCTGCATCCCACACACCCAGTGCTGTGTGGAAAGTTATGAATAATCACTGACTGAGTAATAGAACAAAAGTAACATGTTGGTAAGATAATGGAGGGTTTGTCAT
This sequence comes from Alosa alosa, assembly GCF_017589495.1. Taxonomy (NCBI): domain Eukaryota; kingdom Metazoa; phylum Chordata; class Actinopteri; order Clupeiformes; family Clupeidae; genus Alosa; species Alosa alosa. The sequence goes on along the minus strand of NC_063192.1, from coordinate 29,733,641 downwards.
CAAGAAATGGATATCTGTAAGGAGAAGATAACAGTGACGAATGGTATACAGTAAATTGTGTGTGTGTGTGTGTGTGTGTGTGTGTGTGTGTGTGTGTGTGTGTGTGTGTGTGTCTTCTCCCCACAGTGAACAAAATGTTGACGAGGCAGAAGGGGATCTAGACAGCCCTTCAGTGAGAGAAGGTAAGGCGGGGCACACATAGTCATATATAACAAGATAGGGTTCTGCTATACGGGAATATATCCACAATATCTGTTAACTGACTGTTTGTTTGTTTGTTTGTTTGTTTGTTTGTTAGACCTGGAGGCAGTTGCACTTTTCGACTACACTGCCCGTTCATCCACTGAGCTGTCCTTCAGGAAGGGAGAGCAGCTCCTCCTCCACAGCAAGCCCTCAGACGAGTGGTGGCGGGGAGAGGCCAGTGGCACCAAGGGGCTCATACCACACAAGTACATCAACATCACAAGGTAACACAGCAACGTCCTCTTCAGACCTGCTCTCTCTCTCTCTCTCTCTCTCTCTCTCTCTCTCTCTCTCTCTCTCTCTCTCTCTCTCTCTCTCTCTCATGCTACCTGTGATTTAGCTTAAGTCTGAGTTTGTTGAGTGGATTTCTATGTCATATCCTTTGGACTCTTATCTAACTATGACTGTCTAACTCAACAGTTTCTCTCTCTCTATCTATCTCTCTCTCTACCCCCCATCTATCTGATGTAGCAGTCTCGAGGCTACTAAAAGAACATCTGATAAGAGGAACAGCACTGGAGATCTTGACGAGGTGGACCAAAGCCCACGGTACTGCACAACTCCTCACAGTGCAGTCCTCTGTTCCATACTGTATGTTTCACGCCTCACTGTCCCTCCTTTGCTCCCCGTGCAGACTCAAGGCCTGCCGTGAGAGGGCCGGGTCACTCGGGGTCAGCGGCGCCCACGGAAAGGCCTCCCTGTCCCTGCCAAAGGCCCACATCATCCGGCCAGCGAAATCCCCAGATGTCATTCGGAAGCATTTACAGTACGTGTTTGTAAACATGGCCGTGCTTATCTCTGCCTTGGACACTATTCTTGCAGAGCCAGTTGCACTTTTTGCAACCACTGCAGTTGGAAACATAAAAAAAGGAAAAAAAAAGCGAGCGGTTGAGCATTTCTCGTCACATGATGTGGCTCACTCTTGTCCCTCTGTGCTGAGACAAGCTGGTCTTTCATTTGTGTTTGTGTCAAGCTGTTGTGGGTTGTGGGGACAGGCGTGGCTCCTGATCTTGTGTGGTCACGGTCTGGTGTGTGACATTGGTCTCTTTGTCTTGCTTTAAGAGCACACGGCAGGAAGTCCACTGGAGGAGAGCTGGGGCAGCCAGACAACATGGTCATTAAGGTGGACAAAGTAAGAGTTTTGTTTTTTAAACGTTTGGAAAAACACAGTCATATTTCAAAGGCGTAATTGGCAGTTATAGATGATCACATTTGTTCTCTTACCCTCTCTTTCTCTTTGTCACTCACACATACGCACCCCCCCTCTCTTCCCCTCTAACACACACACACACACACACACACAGGAGGTGTGTCAGCAGATGAACAATGTCTTCCACGAGCTCCTCTCCCGGCACCCCCTCATCGATCCCCCCATCTCCAATTCCTCTTCATCCGGATCTATGGCTCCCCCCTCCTCTCCCTCCCAGTCTCCGTCTCAGACCCCTCAGAAGAGGACAGGCTTCGGCCGGAAAGGGAGAGATCAGCAGAACAGATAGCCACGCTCTAACTGACCAGAGGAAGACCGAAGCAGAGAGGAGCCACTAAACTTAGCTGACAGAAAGAGGAGCACACATTTCGCATGAACCAAGAAAAAGGAACTTGGTAACAAAGATCAGTTTGACTGAACCAACATGCAGAGTGTGACTGTTTCATTTGTTCAGTTGTACCGACTGGCCTGAACTGGAAGCGTTTCTTTTGTGCACAGTAGATCTATCTAAGGGTAATCGGAGTGGACCCATCCCTTGAGTGACACCCAGTGGTTGTCTCTGTGTACTGAGAATGCAATGACCGTAGAGAATTAGTCTAGTCACTGGTTCAGGCAACTTTATCAACTGGAGGACTGTTTTTTTGGTCTCCTGCATTTACAGTCACATACAGAAGACAGTTGTACTGGTTGCAACCTTTCAGATGCTCCAAATCGCCCGATTGTGATGAGGGTTCTGTCAAGCGCCTGGTGTGGTATGAATCTAGAGCCTCGATGTAATGGAGGCTATATTGAGTACACAGTGCTATGGTGGCTTTATCTCTTATCTGTGGCATCAGGATGACATCAGTCAGACCATCTCTGTAGTCTTTTTTTTTTACAACAACACTTCATGAATGCCCAGTTGAGATTTATAACTCCCAGTGCTGGATCTAATGCAATACTGTATTTTCTGGTAAAAAAATAAATTATGTGGATTGGAATTGGTTGTACCAGTCTGTAAACTGAAAGTTGGATATAAATTGGGAGTATTTATATTTGCATGTAGCCCTCTGGCACTTCTCTGAAACAAACCGTTTCTTCTTCTGACTCACAGAAAATAGCTTTCAATTCAGCTTGGTCTGGTTTGTGTAACTGCAAAGTCATGCATGGAAGTGTGACTCAAGTGGATCATGACCTTACTGACAGGTCAGCTGTCAGAATAGGTCAATGCTTAGGACAATCAATTCGATGTTGAAAGTTGTCATTTTTTCCCTTTGTCTTGGGAAAGAAAGTTCACAACCTCCTTATTTGCACAATTAACTTCCTCCTTTCTCCTAAAGCATAAGTATGACACAGCAAACAGTGTATGGAAAACAGACGTATGCACAATCCAATAGGGTAGTGGAGCCTGCAATTAGAATTTGAGAGAAATACTGATATCTGTCCGTCCCTCTCCTTCCAAGCCTGGACAGAGTAATCGAAGTGGATGTAAGAGTTTCTGAGTGAGGCTACTAGCTGTGATTGGGCTAGGTTAGCCAAGGCTAATATGCTGTCATTCACAAGCATATTGAGCTTCCATTTTCTATTAATAACAATACTGTTTCTATTATTTCACAAATGCTGACAATAACTATGCAGATAGTATTTGTTTTCATTTATTTTATGCTTTGTGTATGTGTAATTTCATGATTTGTTGTTTGCTTAGCCAGTACTTGCATGTTTTGTTGCGCTTGCTATTAGGCCAGAACAGCATCTAATGAGCCTTGGTATTGAAAATGATTGGGTTAGCTCATAGTTCACATCATGAACAGCTCAGGGTGGTGGAAGGCTAAATGAAGACATTAAGCCTAGCAAAATTAGAGCCATAAGATCCTCACCCTATAAAGGTCATGTACATTTGTGCTCAGTTTCCATTACTATTTATGACTTGCCTCTCATTGAACTGATACAAATCTAGAGCTGTGAAACACCTCAACAACAGCCACATTGCCTATAGTCACTTAAATCGACATCAGCAAAAGTATTTCCTAAGCAGTCATTGGCAGCTCAATGAAGACTTGAGAATGTACAGACCCTGACACCACTGAAGAAAGGACAGTTAAAACCTGTACACACTAATAATTCCATACTGAGCCCAAAAGACATTGTAGTTCTCCCTCATGAACACACAGGGGCAGTGTAGATCCATGTCTTTGATTTCTATGTGTCTTCACACAGCGTTTGCAATCCGGATCCTCATCCATCCTGATAGTGTTAGACATCAGCTCGTGTCAGTTTGTATGTGTGTTTAGGATTTATCACCTCACTTAGAGCTGGCTCACAAATTGAGTTGCTCTTTACTTTATGCAAGAGCTTGGACTTCTATGCTTCTTGCATAAGAGCATGAATGGGTCCTTCAGCTAGTAAATAAGACTCAAGGCCCCTCACTGCCTATCACCCCCACCCCCTCCCCAGACTGTTCTTCGACAGTCTCTCTCCTTGTGTACTTGGAAGATGATCTAGGGCACATGTGTCAAACTCAAGGCCATGTCATTTTATGCGGCCTGCAAGGGCTTTTCAGAGTAGCCTACACTTTGATATTTGCTTAAAAATTGGTGTCTGATGGAAGAGTGATGATGAGGATTTTTTCTAATTAATATATATGCATATATAATAGCATATGTTATAATAACCAAAGTCCTTTTAGGCAAGTCCCTCCACTCGGCGGCCATATACCAACGTTTTATGGGCACTCATCGGGCACAGTCTTTGGGTCGAACTGCTTGGCGGCGCCAAGGCTTCACGACACCAATCTTGCTCCAGCGGCGAGATCACAACACATGATTGGCACGATGTCGTCACAACACAACATATGATTGGCTCAATGTATTCACATCACACCACATGATTGGCACAATGTATTCACATGTCGACGTTTTGCCGAGGAAGGGGTGGGATATGTGTAGACAACGGCCATATTGGCGTGACAAACTAGCCCCATTTCTATGGAGTATTTTTTGAGTGCTGTGTCTCCACATTAGAAAGTCTCTGTAATAACACAGATAAATATGAGTGGGTACAGGATATTTCTACATCTATGAAAATGCATACACATTGATAATATATTTTGTAACCAAACTCTTTAAAAAAAAAAATAATAATAAATAAATTAACTGTACAACAGTACACTTAAATGTCTGCTTGCCGTAATTCAAAGCCAGTTAATTAGTTCGTAATCAATAATTATAGAATGCAGAGGCAATTGTGCAATAAAACTATAAAAAATATGATACATTTACTTCATTACTACCTGCCCTTTTGAGCAACAATAATGCTGATGTGGCCTGGAATGACCATGAGTTTGACACTCCTGATCTAGGGCTTGAGCCTAAAGAGAAGTAGCTATCCCACATCCACACCTCTCATGTCTGACAGCCATATATGACAGCCACCTCCTCCCCCCTCCCCCCTTCCTCTTTATCTTGTATCTCTGGAAGATGTCTTAAACTAACAAAAACAGTGTAAAGCGAGAGGCTGGGCTTTTGTCTTGGCTGGGTGATAAGTGGATTAGAGAACGGGAGTGGTATGAACAAATAAACTGGGACGGAGCTCGTACTGGGCTCGTCATCGCTCCCCTCCATAAGCTCCTTTACATCCTGTTTACATTTATTCATGCTCATGTTTCTCCAAGGTTAAAATAAGACGTCCACTGGCTCTTAGCACCAATGGGTTTTCCATGTATGCATATGAAGGACTGCATGCCAAGTGTCCTTTGAATCTGGACTGTGAAGGACGGTGAAAACAACAAATTGCAGCCTGCACGCATTTGGTATTACCTTTCGTGTTTTATTACTGCTGATGGCTATTTTTTTCTGGGGTGGTGTACAACAATTCAAAGGATTTCAGCCTACAAGTTGGTCCTGATTAAAGTAGAAGTGGCTAAGATTAAATTAAATTAAAGTAATATTGCAGTTGAGCTTCCAATGATGTCCATACAAACATACTAAGGCGTTTAATACATATAGAGGCTCTCTTGCTCTTAGAGGCTATTTTTTGATCACTTGGCTATCTGTGAGTAGATAGGTTGTCTGAGGTCAGCTTAATATCCAAGGTGTAACTCATTACATGCTTATTAGGAGGTAATGCACTGCCTTAGAAAAGGTGGAGGGAATATAAACAAATGTGAAAGGGAGGACTGTTGCTCTTGACTGGAGGATAAACATGACTAAAGTGTAGTGGGATGGAAGCTGATCTTCTCTGTGTTATGTTTCTTGGCATGGATCTTTGCTCTCTGAGGAGCCTGGTGGGCATACCAGCTCCCAGCTGATCCCTGCAGCAGAAACAGTCACGTCACAAGTGGCTGTCCTGGGGCATACCTTCCACTTCAGTCAATGCAATTCAATTTTACTGTTATGATGAGAGCAACCATTGACATTCTCTCAGAGCCCTGAACTCACAAGAGAAAGCACTAAGGCAGTGTTTCTCAAAGTGTGGTCCGGAGGCCACTGGTGGTCCGCAAGCTATCCCAAGTGGTCTGCGAGCAGACGTGGTAAAATATAGTATAGATGCAATATTGAACCAACTTGTATGTAAATCCAAACAGTTCTGCAACACTGCCTGTGTAAGCTATGCCAGTTTAAATCATATTAATCCTCTGACACAATAAGCAAAGTGGTTCAGTGAGTAGGCCTATTGTGTAATATACTGTTGAAGTAGGTACTACTTTTTTTTAGCTAGGTGGTCTGTGATTTTTTTTTTTTTATTGGTTAAGTGGTCCTTGGTATGAAAAAGTTTGAGAAACACTGCACTAAGGTGACAGGGGCAAGGAAAAACTGTCTTTAACAGGAGGAAACTTTGAGCCCATCCTCCACTCAGGGAGGGTCCATCTTGGGTAGAGAGGTAGAGAGGGAGGGGAGAAGGGGGTGGGGAAAGGAGGAAAGGAGGAGAAAAGAGAATCAGGAGCAACCACATGAGTTTATACACCTACAAAGATAAAACACATTTAGCATACATGATGTGGCATATTGACATCATACATATGATTCCCTGACACATAAACAATGGTATATAGAAAGAGAAAATATAGAAAAATACAGAAAGAGTTGGGACGTTGTGTAAAATCATGCAAATAAAAACAGAATGTGATAACATACAAGTCTCGTAAATCCATATTTAGCAGCAAAAAGGACATAGACAACGTATCAAATGTTGAAAATTAAAATTTGTACTATTTCATGGAAAATATATGTTAATTTTGAATTTGATGGCAGCAACATGTTTCAAAAAAAGTTGGGACAGGAGCATGTTTACCACTTTACCAGTTCATTTAACAAAATTTTGTAAATGTTTAGGAACTGGACCAATGTTGAGGAGACCATTTTCTAGAGTTTTGAGAATGAAATGTTGTCCCATTACTCCCCAATATAGGATTTCAGTTGCTCAACAGTATGGGGTATTCTTGTGTCTATGTTTTTCATTCCAATATAGACCGAATTTGACAAATCTGGACAGCAGACAGGCCATCTTAGCACCTGGAGTCTCTTCCTCTATGGATAAATAATATTTAAATATGTGCAGAATTCATTTTGCCATTGTTTTCCTGAAATATTCAAGGTCTTCAAAAGACATTGATGGCAGTATATGTTGCTAAAAAAAAAACTTGTATACATCATCCAGAATTGATTGTGCTTTGTCAAATGTGCAAGATGCCCATGTTGTAGGCACTAATGATGTCAATGATTTCCAAAAAGAATGGCAAATTTTGATTGGTCTAACCACAGGACCTTTTTCCATGTTCCCTGAGTCCATTTTAAACAAGCTCAGGCCCAGATAAGATGGTGGTATTTTCTGTATCATGTCTCAATACAATTTTGGCTGCAGTTTTTGAATTGAGTAGCAAACTGTGCACATAGACAATGGTTAGCAGAGGTTTTCCTGAGCCCATAAAGGTCTGGAAGCAGGTCTGGTGTTGATGCAGTGCCATCTGAGGTCCAAAAGACCACGGCCATCCAATTTGTTTTTCAGCTCTATCCCTTGTGTGCTAACCTGACTCTCGCCAGATGAATTTAGTTCCGCTTAGCTCCGCCTAGCTCCACTCACATCCATCTGGGACCTCTTCTGTTGAGAGTGATTTCTGCACCAGATTTTATGGTAGAGCCAATCAGTACGCAGGGTGGGAGTTTCATAGATGTGACATGGCGTAGAAGCGACTGTGAGACTGTTCTCAGCGTCACGGGTTGGCTTCGATGTGAGTGGTTGAAGTAGCACGTCAATAGATGACGGACAAGTGGCTTATCCAATCATATGCAAGCATTTTTTGATTAGGCCCAGCCTTCTGAAGCAACACTTCAATGGATTGATCCCAGATGGATGAGTGGAGCTAGGCGGAACGAAATTCATCTGGCGAGAGTCAGGTTATTGTGTGCAAAATCTCTCTCGGTTTTCTGAATGTTTTAATAATATTGTTTTATGTCCTGTAAACTCCCCAAATACTTCACAATTTCATGTTAAGAACATAGACGGTATATACAGTCTATGGTTAAGAAGCATTAAAATTATATTGTTCCATCATTAATGCACACAGGTTTACACAGAGTGATGAATCCTCCTACATTTTTACTTCTAAGAGACCCTGCCTCTCTAGGATGCTCTTTTTCATACCCAATCATGCTGCCAGTTACCCTAATAAGTTGTGAAACATTCCTCCTTTTGTTTTCCAGCATTTTGTTATCCTCGTCCCAACTTTTTTTTGAAACATGTTGCTGGTATCAAATTCAAAATTAACATATATTTTCTATGAAATAGTCAAATTTGTCATTTTCAACATTTGATATGTTGTCTGTGTCATTTTTGCAACTAAATATGAGTTTAAGAGATTTGTAGATTATTACATTATGTTTTTATTCACATTTTACACAACGTCCAAACTTTTTCTGTTTTGGGGTTGTACATGGTACATAAATTAATAGTGAATAAAAATGGAAAGAGCTAGCATCCAAACTCCTGGTTGTAGAGCGGCTTAGTGGGTGTACAGTGTGCTCATAAAGTATGTATTATAGGGATAGGTGCAAAACACTACATCAGAATTTGCCTTTTTATTTTACTTTTTTTATTATTTAACTTTAATTTTAAAATAATGATTGGCCTATATAAACACAGGATACAAAATACAGAGTAATTTTCTTCAGCCCAATACAAATTACAAAATAGTATTCTATATATCTATAGTCCCCATTCTTGGGCCTAGTCATGTAGTTGGTAGCACCATGCATAGGTTAGGCTATTACGGGGCTTAAAGCATCTTCTGTACCAACCTGAAGATCTAATATTATAGGCTAATTGCCTACTTTCAGATCTCGCCCCATGCCGGAATTCAGGCACAGTGTTTTTAACAGTTAGCTTTGATGTGCTTTGATTTAAGCTTTAAGGCTGTTGTGCAGAAACAAGCTTATGCTATTGTGCCACCTGCCATAAATCAATATGTGAAGGCAATGCCATGTCCAAATAACTTTCAGTGTCCCGCCGGCAGAACGGTTACCCCCCAACATTCTAAATCAATTGTATGCACCATATTGCTATGTAGCATAGTAATGTTATACACCATTTCAAAGCTTTGGCTCTTGGGAATCCAAAATGACAAATGTACAATCTGTATAGTGCTTTACATTCTCAGATTAATTGTATTATGTCTCAATTAAATTTGATCCAAAATGCCCCCCTCCCCCTCCTCCGCTTTTAGTGATACCCTGACTTCTGGCTGCAGTGTAGCTGCAGCACAATAAGTAGATGCCTCATATTGGGTACTGAAATATTCACAAGAATCCATAGAAATTGAATCTTCATGTTGTATTATCCAATATTAGTTGTACAGATTTTATACACACTCATTGAACCAACAAAGTAATTGCAAAAATAGAGACTTTTTTGTAATTATTCCATATTTTGTGTAGTCAGTCTAGATCAGAACACCGGACATACAACTATAAATAGTCCACAAGAAACCTCAAAGTGTTACCTTTCATTTGAGACCAGGATTATGCTTCTACACAAAGGGGTTCATGTGCAGTAAGCATTTGATTGTCAGTATGCATTTTGGATAACAAAAAGTCCTATGGGGAGTATCCATAGGCATTTTACAAAATGCAAAAACTTGACATTTTTACTGAGAACTATGTAGTTAAAGGAACGTTATTAACCACTTTTCTCTAACGTTCTAACCGGTTGCCATTTAAAGGACAGGCCTTGGAACATTGGAACACTGAAATGGGAACGGAAATATATCTGTATATAACTAACTAAATGGGTTTTTTGTTCAGAATGAACCGAAATGAAAATTATTCTCTTTTCAGTCCCTGATGATTTCCACATAAACAACTCACGGTCATCTCAGCCTCTGTCTAGACCTTACCCTGTACAAAACTGCATCAATATTTCAGGGTGGCCAGAATAGCCAGTTTCACAGTGTGTGTCAGCTTGCAAACGGACGGACATAGAATATTCACAAAGGCCTGTCATTTCTCCAGCTGCGCTTGGCTGCCTCCTTTGAGTGTCTGGGCTCCTCCGTCCTCATCTCTCATTCGTGTGCTGTAGCCTAGTAGGTTATCAAGGAATGTTCCTTCGGTTCATCACAGCTGGGCAAGTCAGCTTGAACTCATCAGTGGGATCTTGGGCTCTCCTGAGGTATTTGTGCCTTTTTTCATCCTCTGAATTTGCTCTGTTTGATTACAATCACGTGGACAAGCCATCGGTCCCGCCTCCACACCTGTGCCTGTAGCCGAGTCTCACTGATACATGGCAGACATCTCTGCTCCAGGCTCTCCACAAAATCCTCTCCTCCCTTTTCTATGTGATGTTCAACTAAAGTAGTAAGATAGCTTCAGGAATCAAATTCTCATTCGCATATCTCAATCTCAGCTAGTTTTGTGGCTTTGCCCTCTCCCATGCTAATGTTACTAAATGTAGTGCAGGCCACAGATATTTGCCAACAGTGAAGGTATGTCTAACAGCTCTGCCATGTCCTTGCACACACTCTGAATGGCCATCTGTTTGTGAGACAGCATGGCGCTTGTTGACTGTGTCACTTAATGTCGTCTTGTGGTGCTATTAGCACTCATTAGCGTCAGTGTCGCTGTTCTGGCTTGATCTCAGAGAGAAGCCTGTTGATTGTGTGAAGTTTGTGTCAACTCATCCATGGCAGCCAACCTGAGCTCATAGAATTTTGCTTAAAGGGCCAATTCATATTTGAGGGTTTTATTTGCGCCCCCCCCTCCCCCCCCCTTCACTACACTGGCACCCAGAGCAGATGCTTTCCCTGTGATGAGCCCTTGGAAACAAACCCTTCCACTTCCCTGGGAGTATGACAAGGGAGCCTGACGTTTTTCTGCTGTTCCAGGAGCTCTGGTTCCAGGGAGCAACCCCTGGGACAAACATGCTGTCAGATGCTACCAAATGATCTTGGTCATAAAAAAAACCCAGAAGCCCTCAATAAAAATTGTTTGCTTTGTGTTTGACAATATTTGCCTTTGGCTACTAATTTTTTTATGGCTGTGGGTTGTCATGTGGGCTAGACGTAAAGCCAATGTCTGGCCACAAACCCAAACTGCTAAAGACAGGAGCTGACATTTCGTGGACACTGCTTGCAGCAGCATGCAGTCTCTTTTCTGTATTTTTCAACCAGACATGGAAATGCAGATGTTTACTGAACTGAATGGGGGAAAAGCTCCAACAGTATAAACAGAGTGATATGAGACACAAAGTTCAATATACAGCGTCCATACGACCATGAATGACCTGCTGAATGAATTTGTTAACACACACACACACACACACACATCAGAATTGCAGTGGAAAATACCATCAGACAAAATCAAGAACATATTTATTTCTCTGTCTATATCTTTTGTCCATATCAAAATTAAAACAGTAGGCTATTTCACATTTGACAAACTCCCATGGCCAAGTTGCCGACAACAGCTAATTCACTTCACTCCGCTAGCGGTTTGTTATATATAGATATTGCTAATGCCTTTGATGTAACTGCATTTTTTGGTCAGTTGCGATCCTCCAAAAATAATTTGTGCAGCTGTTGGAACAAACAAGCCAAGCTGGGACTGGCGTCATCGTCTGAAAGCCCCCCGATCTGAGACGCAGGCGGACTACAGCTCTCCCCAACAGCAGCTGAGTGTGAGGCCACCCTGGCCCATATCTGGCCCACATCCGCACAGACTCCTGGTCAGCGGCCATCAGGCGCAGGGCCACAGGTATGCGGTGTTGTATGACTGTGTCAAGCTCGGCACGCTCTGGTGTTTACAGTATCTTGTTGTCCATAATTCCCTCTTATCTCTGTGGATAATTTCTGATGTAAGTGTTAGGACAGATTGCTATGCAGTGTACACTGATGGAGATGTGATCTGATTCCAGTGATGTGTTGCATGTGTGGTTTACAGCGCTCCCCACTTGAAAGCGCTGCGTAGTATCGACAAACCGATTGCCGGAGTGTCTCCCCCTCCTGGACAATCACTGGCCTTGTGTGACCCGAACAATATTTACTGGAGAAATTCAGCTAATGTTTCCAGAACATCCGACCCGAAGTGAGCCACTCATCACTCTTCCACCCTGATACCCCTGTCACATTGTATCCTGATACCACACTGTCAGAAAAATGAATGGGTGACCTTCAGCTCTCTGCCAGCAGTTCAAGTCCCTTGGATTCTATCCCCCTTTCTTCTATACCCCCCACCCCTTTTTTATTTGATTTGCTTGTCAATCCTCCTCTCTATTTTTGTAAGTTAGCCTTACCTGTGAAGCACTTTGCGTCAACTGTTTTTGTTTTTAAATGTGCTATATAAATAAAGTGACTTGACTTGACTTGGATGGGATGGGCTGGGCTGGGCTGCAGCCAAATCCTACTGGCCTGTGGTTGACACAGGAGACCCCATTCATCAGACCTGGTGGGTAGGCTCGGACAGTTTTTGATTATTAAGAGACCAAGGGTTTCGCTCCGAGTACAGTCAAATCACTCCCCCTCTCCCCAGGAAAGGGAAAAAAAAAGACTGAGTCCTTAAGTCTGATGCTGTGACATGGCTGCTTCCATCTTTGAAGCCTTATGCGATGGATGTATATTTGCACTGCCGTGCATTCTTTCAGAGAGCCCCATGTGAGATTGTTAGAGCTGGTTGTTTACATTATACTCAGACCGGTTTTAAATAAGCTTCCTGTTCTCAGAGGAGAGCTGACTTGGGCTCAGATCCATTCTGAGCTCACTGAAAAGTCTGCGATAAAAAGGTACACATGGATACAAAAGGTTCCATCTCACAATGAGAGCAGATCAGCTGTCTCAGCACCTCCAGCATCAGATATTCTTTCCAATTAGTCACACGCCAAATCAAACAATGAAAATGATTGTGATTAAATAAACTTCAACTTCTCACTCATCCATCAAGGCAGTCACAAAATGCTCCCATGTGATTTAACATCAATTTATTATTTTAAATATATAATCTTTAAAAGGGTCTTTTTCAGACACAGAAATGGTTTGTGAGACTCATCCACACATGATGTAAGTCTACATGAATGGAACATGTCAGTGCCTCCACTGAAATGTCTCTGACTACCAGGGGCCCCCACCAAGCTGCTGGTGGACCTGATCGTCACCAAACAACAAACCGATCACATATCTCATGTACAAAACGCAGGTAGTATGGTGCATTTAATCAAAATGCAATAAATAAATTTAGGTATTGCAAATAATAACAATAGGCAATAGTAAAAAAAAACTATTTTTTGCAGTAGTTACAATATATTTGGAACAGTGACAGAACAGGCTATGATGTGTGATGTATCAATATACATGAAGGCACTTTGATTGGCCAGATAATCAAGTAAGTCTGGGCTCTTCTACTGTGCATAGTGCACCACTGAAGAATCTCCATCTTCACAGGTTTCACCTACATTAATTTGGGAACTCTTTGGTTGCGTCTAATTTTACAACATTTACGATGCAGAACCTATTATCTCACAAGTACATCCACTTTATTTGACATCTAAACAACATTCCAACCCCTTTCACATTCTAAAACTGTTACACATGAGAGTACGTACAGTACAACACATGGAATGCATCTGTTAGATGAACGTGTGCGTCCAGACCAATCTCTTGTTTGAGATTGATTTAGTCTCACTACAACACTTAGTTGATCAGCAGTGTATTTACATTGATTCATGTTTTTAAGGAGGGAGAGGACATTTGCTTTCAGGATGGATCTGCCCTGGAACAGTTAGTCTGTTTCATCCCCAATCCTCTCTTTTGCCATGTTTGTGTTTGTCTTTCAGAGTCTGCTCACTGTGCCTCGCCAACATGGCTGTGAGCTGGAGATCTGGTTGTCTTGGTGACAAAGTGAACGACAATCCTCTTGTGTCTCATACAGTGAAGTTATCCATTTTGGTTAATGTGGACCATCTGTTGGTCTCAACTCTCCATAAACTGCCCTTCATTTAGAGTGTTGACAGTGTTGGTCTCAGGTTTTCCACACGGTATCTTAATTTACCCTTAATGACCAAGCGTTCCACTTAAGTAGCTTTTAGTGTCTCGCTGTTTGTTTAACCAGTTTTCTGTATTTAATTTTTCTCTAGTTTTGTAACAGCTTTGTTTAATAATCCTGTAAGATTTAAAGTGTTCCCTTCATTACTCATCAAAAAGAAAAAGAAAAGAAGAAAAACAATTGGTTGACCCTTGACCTCCTCTCTACATGATAAATTGGGGTGGATAAGTCGTAATGTGTGCACTGTAGTTGGTTCAGAAGTTCAGAAATGTATTGAGGCGGTGTTGTTTTTGTGTGTGTGTGTGTGTGTGTGTGTGTGTGTGTGTGTGTGTGTGTGTGTGTGTGTGTGTGTGTGTGTGTGTGTGTGTGTGTGTGTGTGTGTGTGTGTGTGTGTGTGTGTGTGTGTGTGTGTGTGTGTGTGTGTGTGTGTGTGTGTGTGTGTGTGTGTGTGTGTGTGTGTGTGTGTGTGTGTGTGTGTGTGTGTGTGTGTGTGTGTGTGTGTGTGTTGATAAAAGAAGAGAGGTAATGAGGCACGGCTTTCCCATGAGCGTGCGTATCAGCTCCCAGTGTGTGGAGTATCGCTCCCCCTTACCTGCACTTCTCTCCTCCATTTCCTCCTGTGTTCTGTGGCTCATCCTCCTCTCCTCCATTTCCTCCTGTGTTCTGTGGCTCATCCTCCTTTCCTTCTCCATGACACACACAGACTGCTCTAAATTATGGGCCCCCACTTCTCTAAGGACTTCTTCTAAGGTCTCCTTCTCAGAATCTGTCACTTTGACAGGAGTTTAATGAGGAGGCGGACTTTGTGTGTGTGTGTGTGTGTGTGTGTGTGTCTCAGACTCTCCTTGGTGAAGATGTGTATGTGGTGGTGATGTCATCCTGCACTAAGCCTGGATTTGTGTGTTTTTGTGTGTGTGCCACCAAAGTACACGCTCACCTTGGTGAAGGTGTGTGTGGTAGGTGTCGGACCCATCGTCATCAGGTACTTATCCTCAGCACGTGAGTGTGTGTCCGTGACACCTGCGAGTGTGTGTGTTTGTCTCAGTCCAGGCTCTCCTTGGTGGTGGAGGTAGACCCATCGTCCTGAGATAGTTTGCCTTCGGCACGACTTGAGTGTGTGTGTCTGTGCGCGGGTTTGCGTGTGAGTCTCGTCTCAGTACAGGCTCTCCTTGGTCTCAGTAGACCCAGTGTGTCTCCGGGTTGGTGAGGTCAGTACAGGCTCTCCTTGGTGGTGGAGGTGTGTGTGAGTCTCGTCTCAGTACAGGCTCTCCTTGGTGGTGGAGGTGTGTGTGAGTCTCGTCTCAGTACAGGCTCTCCTTGGTGGTGGAGGTGTGTGTGGCGGTGGAGTCGTCGGGCAGTGATCCGCGGCGTGCGGAGGGTGGCCGACAGCGCAGCAGGGCCTGCAGCTCCCGCGACACACTGCTGGAGAATGCCGTGTAGATCCAGGGGTTGGTGCACGAGTTCAGGCTGGCCAACAGCATCAGGATGGTGAAGGCCACCCCTGCAGATCAGAGAACACACACACACACACACACACACACACACACACACACACACACACACACACACACACACACACACACACACACACACAGCGTCTGTTACACACTGGTCCACTAATGAAGACAGGTCTGCCAAATAAGCTGTTAACACTTTCAACACTCCTTTCAAAACTTCTGCTGTTCTTCTGAAGCTATGTGATCTGATAATGTAACAGAAATGTAATACAAAGTTGCATGGAAAACTTTGACCCTGACCTTGATTATTTCAAGTTATTTCAAGTCAGGTTGTTTTTATTTTGTTGTTGTATGGGGAGGCGGGTTGTTGTTGGTCACGACTCCTCGGGTTCTACTCGATCAGTATGCACTGTGGCGCAGCGCTCTGGCTAGGTGCACGGAATGGCTTTAGACAAGCAGATAGACATCAGAACGGAGGACACAGTGTTCCTTTCTGATAGCGTGGAATGCAAACGCAGACCTAACAAAACCAAAGGTATCAACCTGAGCTGCCTATGCTCTGACGTGAGGGTATTTGCCTGGGTAATTTAGTTATGGGAGCAGGCACACACAGGGGGTATAATCAGAGGTTTATGGCCTATGCTGTGAGGCAGGGCCAAATACATAAACAGCATTATGCATCAATAGAGAGGGATTTGTCCCAAATAAATGGCCTGATTAGCACACAATTTTCTGTGGCAGCCAACCGTTTCAAATCTGCGAAATTGCAATGATCAAGCCCAGAGTGTTGGTTTGGTTTTGGAAGTTTACGGCTCCAAGAAATTAGGAATTTATAGTGTCTCTCGACACAAAAATTAAAATGGCTGAACATGATAAACAAACAAAGAGCGTGCCAGAGAGGAAATGAATAAAGGAAAATGGTGTAAAGCACAATGAGTAATACATGACACCTAATGGGTTCACAACACCCCCTGACATAAATCTCCACAGGAGCAGAGGAGAGAGAATGAGAGAGAGAGAGACAGAAAGAGATAGAGAGAGACAGAAAGAGAGAGAGAGAATGTGTGTGTTAGTATGAGTCAGTGAGAGAGAGAGAGAGAGAGAGAGATGATGATGAGAAAAGGGCAAAGAAATGAGAAATGGAAAAGGAAAGGATGCTAAACAGATGAAAGTAATTTCATAGTTTAGGCTAGTGGTAGTGCTGGAACATCAGCCCCTGGCCAGAGCAGAGAAGCAACAGGGGGAAACAAACATATTATTTATTAGGACTGGGGGCATGAGGGTCTACTCTGACATGACTAATGGCACAGCTGCACACCTATGCCTCCAGTCCAGTCCAGTCCAGTCCAGTCTAGTGCTCAGAAAGGTCCCTCCGTACCAGAACCACGCGGTAAAAATATCAGCCCACTTCATGTGACATGGGAGAGAGAGAGAGTCTGCACCTGGACACTATAGTGTTGACAATGAGACTCTTAAATCACAGAAAGGCTCTGAGAACAGCACTTTTGGAATGCACGCCTCCATGAGCATGATTAACCTCAGCACAAGCAATTAGATGTTCTACCTCTCTGTGGTATGTCACCTTCCACGAACTGTGACTCGCGGCGTCTCTGAGCATCTTGCAATACATTTCAGATGTGTGGAAAAGCCTAACTGGAACACCCCTCAAGGGTTGCATCGCATGGCTTTTTTATCTCATTACCTCACATTTCCAAATGCTTGTTTTCCCAGTTTACCAGCGTTTTAAGTACTTTTGATCTTGATTATTATTTTTTTATATTTATTATATTTTTATATTTATTGGATATTTATTTTGTATTATTTTGTATTATTTTTTATCTTGACATTTTATCTAAACATAATACCCCTCCCCACACACACACACACACACACACACATGTGTGCTAGTAGAGAGTAATGATTATAGTCTAAAGTGAAAGACTGCCTTTCTTCTTGCTTTTGTGGTGTAGGAATGTACACACACCTATGAAATTCAGCAGGTGCCGAATACTAGCCTGACGAAGGTGCATTAGGTACCTGACGAAGACCTGAGTGGCATTGGGAGCATGTAAGACCTGAGTGGCATTGGGAGCATGTAAGACCTGAGTGGCGTCGGGAGCATGTAAGACCTGGGTGGCATTGGGAGCATGTAAGACCTGAGTGGCGTTGTGAGTGGCGTTGTGAGTGGCGTTGGGAGCATGTAGGACCTGAGTGGAGATGTGTTCTTTTCTCTCTTCCTGCTCTTGCCAGATCATAACATGTCTTATTTCCCTTCCATCTGCTTGGACCTAACCTTGCTGCTTGGACCTAACCTTGCTGCTTGGACCTAACCTTGCTGCTTGGACCTAACCTTGCTGCTTGGACCTAACCTTGGATGGGTGCGTTGGGGTCCCAGGCTGCCCACAGCTGTACGATAAAGAAGGGTGACCAGCAGATGGTGTAGACCAGCACGATCACCAGTGTCATGCGCACCGTCTTGGACATGGCCCTGGAAATGCTGGGCGGTGGCGGGCTGAGGGGCGGCTGGGCGGCGTAGGGCGATCCGCTGGCCACGCTGTAGCGGGACTGGAAGGAGGTGCTGAGGGGGCTGCTGTCACAGGAGAAGGAGCCGCGGTAGCAGCCGGACTCCGTGCAGGCGGGCGGGCCGTGCTCCTGGTGGTTGTAAACAGAGTGACTGACTGGCCCCGTGGAGCTGGAATGGTTCTGATTGGTGGGGAGGACGTCGGGCGCGCTGTTGTTGCCATGGGAGCAGGGCTGTAGGGTGACGTCGCTAGGGCACTGGCCGTACTGGCTGTTCGAACAAGGACAGTCGTAGCAGTCCAACGTATTTTCCATTGGATAGTCATTACAGTTTGGGTGGCATGGGTGGTTGTTTTCGCTTTTCTGGAGAGGGTAGCCTCCTCCTCCTCCTCCTCTCCGCTCCCTGGGTCTGTGACCTGCTCTTCCTCTCATTCGATCATCCTCCGTTTTAACAGTCTGGAGGCCGAAGAACACAACATTCTTCTTGAGGTCGGCTGTCACAACCCTCTCTGATTTTAGGTAGATGTTGTCATGGATTTCTCTGAATATTCGCACCTATAAGTGAAAGAAATAGTACAGGGCATAAGAAAACAAACACCTCACAACATAGAACACAAACAACAAATCACTATCTAAATGGCCCTTTGACATAGAAAATATATTTTTTTACTCAAAGTACTAGTGTCTACTAGCCTGGGTGCCATTCCGAACTTAGTCCCGCCCCACGGGAAGTTCGGTCTGGCATTGCTCCATTGTGGGGCCAGTATGCTCACCCTAAATCGGGCGGACCAATCAAATCAGGCTTTACGATGATGGACAGGTGAGCAACAGCGCCTGGTCTATCACGTCATCTGAGCACGCTTAGATTAGGCTTATGTTTGAAACAAAAACGCTGTGGCTAGAAGGATACATGGCTTTTAAGACCCCATATGGAAAATTCATTTTATTTAATGAGTTTGTATCACTGAAAACGATTATTTCTGAAAACTTTGGCCAAAGTTGAGATGTGGGAAAACTGGTGGTTTCACTTTCATCAAGGGAAAACAGCTGTTGCATTGCATGCGACATGTTCCCTCATTCGTTTGAAATATCTGATTGACCACCTGTTCGAGGGATTTATGACAGATTTTCCCAGCTGTTTAACATGTTTGTAGCATATCACTGTTCAACAGAATTATTTTAAAAACGGAGGGGATATAGGAGCAGAAGGATGGTTCGTGTGTTTTCTTCCTACACCTCACGGTAAGCTATTTTGTTGCTCTGATTGGTTAGGTCTATCCAATTGAGTGCAGAGGCATTCCCCCCCTGTATCGGTTGAAGCACTCCCCATAATTACATCCCAATGGAACAGTATCAGACTCATATTCTGACTAGAATTTGAGTATGACAACGTCAGGCTAAGTGTCTACTGAAATCCCACAACTTATAGCTCGAGCACCTTTACCACCCCTGCCCGATGCCTCCTTGCCTGTGCCTGTTGAGGTGTCTCCACGACTTGGCAACCTTGATAGGGACAACAAGGAGGCGGAACCCCACTACCCTATCCCATCCATAGTGTTCTATTTATTTATTTACAAATGTACTGTAATTAGACTTACATATAGCCATTTTCTACTGCTCTTCATACTATTCATCCTGCACATACACTTTTTCTTACTACTCTTGTAATGTTACTGTTTCTGCACTACAATGGTACTGTTACCACACTGCACATGGGGCAGCCGTGGCCTACTGGTTAGGGCTTCGGGCTTGTAACCGAAGGGTTGCCGGTTCGATCCCTGACCAGTAGGAAAAATGTGGACAGGGGAAGTGGTTGAGCACTGCTCTCCCATGCCCACATCCACGGCTGAAGTGCCCTTGAGCAAGACACTTAAGCCCTCACTGCTCCCCGAGCGCCTCACTCCTCTCCGAGCGCCGCTGGAGCAGGCAGCTCACTGCTCCGGGTTAGTGTGTGCTTTGTGCTGTTTGTGTTTCACTAATTCACGGATTGGGATAAATGCAGATACCAAATTTCCCTCACGGGATCAAAGGAGTATATTTACTTATTCTGTACATATCTGTCTTTATTTTTCATACTGAATATCCACATTTATTCTGTTTTCTTATTTTATATTCTGTTAATACACTGCATCTATATTATTATTACTACTATTATAATGTTACTGCTACTACATTGCACATACTGTATCTTATGTTGTTCATACATTGTTCATATTACATAGCCATATTTATTCTGCTCTTAAGGTAACTGCATATATTTATATTTAATTTATACTACATTAAACCACCTTCTGTAAATCAACTGTACATGTATACTACTGTCTACACTGCACTATATTTATTGTCCTGTCTATACACCACCTGCCTATACCTTGTATATCACATTGCACTTTTCTGTTTTTTTTTGCACTTCTGGTTAGACGCTCACTGCATTTTTGTCTTTGTGTGCTTGTACTCTGCACAATGACAATAATGTTGAATCTAAATCTAAATCTAAATTTAGATAGCTGACTCTGTAAAAATAATCTGAAAGAACTTAGTTCCCACCAAAAACAGGAAACGGATGAAAGAAAGTAAAAAAAAAAAAAAAAACACAGCCATTATCTTTACCATAATGCACATAATAGATAGCGATCAGAGGGTAGATCGAGTTCACCTCAAAATATATCTGAAAGGAAAGTGCTCAATATACAGCACATGGAAGTACGCTTGGTTGGTTGAACCGGCCTGCCTTTCTAACCCCCCCCCTCCTTTCTGGTTTGACGTTATACATGGCGCCTCAGATATCAGACATCAATTAGTGGTGAGAAATATCTGGACACAAGAATATCTGTCCCTAAATAGAAGCACTGTGACCAGTCCCAGCTCGGATCAGAATGTCGACCCCCACTCCCACTCCCACCCCACCCCACCCCCCATGTGCCAGTAGGGAGAAAAAGCCCCTGTGTGTGTGAGGTAATCAGTACTTCCCTCTCCCCTCTAAATCAAAGGCAAACACCATCAGCACATTGTCTCCTTATATGGTGCTGTGGTATTACGCGTGCTAAAGAGGAACTTCCCACTCAAATTTCACACCTCTCACGCCTACCATTACTCCTAGGACAGTGAAGACCTCCAGATCTCTCTGCATTGCTGAGAAGAGCTATACAGTATGGAGGGATGGAGAGAAAAAAAAACTCTTTTTGGAGAATTACATAATGTATGTAACATACGCTGGAGACAGCCTCGTGACTGCAGACACAGGTAGACGTGGAGCTTAGCCCTGCATACAGTCTTATTTCCCCAGAGATGACAGACGCTTTCTCCAGGAGGTCATGGAGAGCCAAAGGGGGGGAAGGGGGCTCTGCGATATACCTGGCAAACAGTGATGATGAAAGCAGGAAACACAAACACGGCCAAGGTCATCCAGGTGACGTAGGCCTTGAGGCCCCAGGGCTCGATGAAGTGGGCCCAGCATTCGAAATCCCCCGGCGCCAGCTCCGACTTGGAGAAAATGAACACCTGGGGGGGAGGAGAGGAGAGGAGGAGAGAGAGGAGAGCAGAGGAGAGGACAGGAAAGGAATGTTCAGGGCCTCTCCAAGAATTAGCTGCATTGACCTGCTGACCTCTACAGCCTGCCACTGCCTCCGCCACCAACTACTAGTGCAACATAACGCACATATCCAGCATAGCTTCCGGCATAGCTTCCATTCATCCTATGGCAAATCTGCTTCTTTGAAGGAGTATACAATATACACTACTGTGCAAATGTATTTTTTAAGTCTAAACCAAGGTCATGAAAATATTGAAGTGAAGGTGTTTGTGTCTCTGTGGGGGCGGTACAGTAATGTCACCTGTGGTATGCTGAAGAGGAGGTGTTTGTGTCTCTGTGGGGGTGGTACAGTAATGTCACCTGTGGGGGTGGTACAGTAATGTCACCTGTGGTATGCTGAAGAGGAGGGCCAGGGCCCAGGCCACCACGACGGGGGTGTTGCATCGGGACACGGCCCCTCCGCGATAGGCCTGTAGTGGGCAGCAGATGGCGTAGTGCCGGTCCACCGTCATGGCTACAATCATGTAAGAGGAGGCGAACATGCCGACGATCTGCAGGTACTTGACCAGGCGGCAGAGCGTGTCGGGCCCCTGGAAGCGCTCTGTGATGTCCCACACCAGCTGGGGAAGCACCTGGAAAACACAAGAGGCTTCAGCTCTGGACAACAACCTGTTCCAACGCTCCTGAGGCAGTCACCTCCCCTAGACTCTTCCATGCTTGCAAAACTAACATGATCCACATCTGTGAAAATCTCTGTACCATTAAGACACTTCACTGTGGTTTTTAACTATTGTGAACACACATCACACGTCTCATACTTATTTCAATTGGAATCAAGGGAATATGGAAGAGTATGGGAATATGTCTTCACTTTTGTCAGCAGCAAGAACAGTATAAGTATAAGTATAAATACTCTTTTGATCCCGTGAGGGAAATTTGGTCTGTGCATTTATCCCAATCCGTGAATTAGTGAAACACACACAGCACACAGTGAAGTGCAGTGAGCTGCCTGCAACAACAGCGGCGCTCAGGGAGCAGTGAGGGTTTAGGTGCCTTGCTCAAGGGCACTTCAGCCGTGCCTACTGGTCGGGCTTCGAACCTGCAACCCTCCGGTTACAAGTCCAAAGCACTAACCAGTAGGCCACGGCTGCCCCAATCAGATGAAAGAAGCAAGTCTCTAACCTGGCAGAAAGCCACCACCAGGTCAGCCAGACACAGGTTGACCATGAAGACGTGCATGGGCGCGTTTTGCTTGCGTCGGCGAAGCAGCACCCACAGCACGAAGCTGTTGCCCAGCGTGGTGAGTGCCAGCACCAGGCCCAGTACGCCGATCTCGGCCCGCGCCAGGGCCGGATCCCGCTGCCGCGCAGGGGCTGGCGTGCCCAGGGGACTCCCCGTGGCGTTCTCAGGGAAGAGCCAGAAGTAGGACCCCCCGCCACCATGGGTGCCATTGGGGCTGGCGGCGGGCCCCGGAGACAGAGCGGAGGTGAGGTTGACCCATCCCGACGCGGCCGCCGCCACTGCTGCCACCGAGGCAGCAGAGGACTGAGCCAGCCCGTCCCAAGCTGCCACCCCAGAGACGGCCTCCATGCTTGGGGAGGAGAGAGCACAGACACAGACACAGACACAGACACATTAAAACACAACAGTACACACACACACACACACACAGTCACACACATTGGTTCAAACATCGATGGCACTGTTGCTCTGACACAGACATGACTGCATCAATAAATAGAATGCAGTAAAAAAAAAAAGTAGTGACTCAGGGTATGAGATTTGGCCCTAATTACTGCTGATCCAAAACGCTCCTGACCCGTAAAGCGGCATGTCACAGTAATCAGTGCGTTGTCGGCTCTCATTATCTGTTCTTGGTGAGATTATCCTCAATTGACTTTTGATTTGAGGGTCAATTGCAAAGTCTCTCTCTCCGTTCCTCTCTCTCCTCCTCCTCCTCCTCTCTCTTTGTCCATCCTCATCATATCCCCCTCTCTTTTGGGTTCAGTTCAGGCCTCGATCCCAAGTGCCTTTCTCTGGCATCTTTATTTTGTGTGGAGAAGCAGAGACTAATATTAATGCAAGCTACACCTCTGGCCAACAAAATACTCAGAGAAGGGGGTGGAGTGAAGGGGTGCTGTCAAAACACCATCCAGAATTGCAAACAAGACAAATTGGATTAAACAGATCAGATTTCAGTTTGTGTTGTGTTGAGTCTAAAGGTATAATCTCTTCACTTTGAAACAGCATTTCACTCTTTGAAAAGAAAAGATCCATTTAGATATTATATGTTTCCATAATTTTTTTTAACATACTTCTCCATAACATTTCAAGTTATGTAAATGGCTTTGGTATGTAATCAGTCAAGCAATCACTCTTGTGTACTTAAGTGCAGTTTGACTGTCCTCGAGTAAGTGAAATGAATGTGGGTTTTCTCGTCATTCCAAACACACAGGCATGGTGCACTTAAATCCCATCTCTCAAGTCTGCTGATTACTCCATGTGAGGGTATCATGCGGAGAAGTCGCCCATGGTTTTTATGTAACTGCACCACAATTAGGCCGTCTCTCTTTTGACGCAAGTCCCAATCACAGTTTGTTTTCCTTCCCATACTTTCCACAGGCCAGTTTGACAGAAGCTCATTCTATCCCACCCTACTCAATCATCCACTTCACCTTCTCTCCCTCGTAATCTCTCTCTCATCCCTCGCTTACCCCCTTACATTCCACTCCCTCCTTTTTTTTACCCACTTTCTTTCTTCACTCGTTCAGACCCCCTCTTTGCCCCCCCCCCCCACCCTGCAATCACCCTTTCCTTGATCCCAATAAAATGCAGCTTATTTTGTTGGCCATACAAATAAATATCAGCAACACAAATAAGATTGGAATGAATAAAACTGACAATTACAGGAACATGCGAGTCATGGGATAGGGGCCCTGACTTGCTTAAATAAACACATCTACCAGGGGATGGATGGAGTAGCCAGTGATGAAGGAGGGACACAAGAAGAGAGGAGAAAGAAAAGAAAATAGGCAAACAGGCAAAGAATAGCAGCGGAGGAGAAGCATGATGCCCTTATAAGTCTGATAGAGTCTGATAGAGTGATAGACAGAAGCAAAATAAGGAACAGGTGAACATTTCTCTCTGTCTGGCACATGGGAGAGGTATGGGGAATAGTGCTCAGGTTCAGGTGTCTGCTTGCATTGTGGCCTCTCTCTCTCTCTCTCTCTCGCTCTCCCTGTGTGTGTGTGTGTGTGTGTGTGTGTGTGTGTATCACATGTCTGTAGACTAAGTGGAAAGGTGCTGTCGTGTGATGCCTCAGCTGAGAATTTGTGCTGGAGTAAAAGTCTGTGGTGGTGCGCCAGAGGAATGCTTCCTGATTCATATTTCAGCCTCCACAATCAGCCCTGTGCTGTTGCCTCATCACTCAAGCCACAGCCGCGGCCCATGCACCATCACTAAAAACACACTTAAAATAAAGAGAAAGGTGCAATATCCTGGCACCACTAGACTTTCAAAAGGTCATGTTCAGCTGCAGTGAGTGCTGGACGCTGTCTTTGGTAGGCGAGCCTCCTGTGCCCCCACCTCCCTCTCTCCCCTCCCTTCCTCCCTCATTCTCTTCTCCTCCACTCTCTCTATCTCTCCATCTTAAATCAATGAGAGGGCTCTTGATGGAGCCGCTGCCCCCTGTGTAATAAGGTGGTCTCTCGGGACGCCACAGGGTCACTCGCCGCGAATGTGCTGCGTCTGCATCTCACGGCCGCGCATGCCGGGGACGGCCGATGGAGGTCAGAGATCATCGCCAGCACAGGTACGCCGGCACGCGCACTGGGGGGTGGTCAATCACGCACGCCGCAGCATCCTCTGGCCCTCCCCGTGACAGCTGCCGAGCTGATGTTTATAAAATGAAGCTGAGTGGCCGACCCCTGTCTCCTCCGATAAATCACCACGGGAATCTTGGCCTTCATATTCCCACATAGCACGGCCATTTAGTTTAGCTTAGCAGTGTGAAGGTTATCAGCTGCATATGCAGTAAGTCATCATGTAAACCCATCTGGGGTTCTGGCATGAAGCAACTGGTTATTAAAGTAACAGGTCCACAAAATATTAGATAACATTTTAGAGGTCGTGCCCGTATTCGGAAAGTTTCAGGACATAGAAGTATTGTCAGGTCACATTCAAATGTGTGGATGAAGATTGAGTTACTGACTTATTGCTTTATGGACATCCACTAAAAATGATAAGCTCTTGGTCCTCCCCTGGCTTCTTATATCTTCTTATAAATAAAACATCACCAATAAAGATAATTCATCAAAGGATGCTAGTGTAACCTAGAATCAGTCATAAAAAACAATTCTATAACTCATATATTTCGAGGTGATAATATTCTCATGGCCTGACAATGCAATGTACACCAATGTGACCTTCCATCTCAGTCACAGTTAACTGTTTTAGAGGTTCATAGGTATGGCTGAAAAAGCTTGGCTACAGGGTGACTTACATACATCGTAAAAAAATGCCTTGCCTGGAGCCAAAGATAACCTTGGGATTATTGTCCATAAAGCCCCTGTGATTTCAAATCATTGGGTTTTAATGGAGCCCTCTAAGATGTACCGCAGTTGTTTATCTTGCCTGATAAACACTTTTTCAAAAGTGTCAGCCATCCCAAATCCCTCATATATTCTTCTAAGGAATTCAACATTCATTGGAGAAAATGTATCACTCAGAATCAATTATGCTGTCCTGGTGAAAGAGGCGTCTCAGTGTCCTGACTTTACCAGTCCTCCTTGTGGTCACTACACCAACACTACCAGCCTCTCTCTGACATCCGTTGACTCACAGGTTTTGTGTTACACGTCATCCTATTATCCCTGCTTCCCGCCACTGTGTCTGTCTTTAATGAAGGCTTGATTTAGCACGGCCAGAACAGACTCGGGACTATCTGACACCAAACGCAAGCCCTTCAAAGCTGAAGATGGGGATCAAATCTTATTCAATCAGAACTCATGGAAGTGCAAATGACTTAACATTTTAAAATGCCGTGCTGGAGTGAGCTGTGTGACTTTCATGTATGCACATGTGAAATGAAATCTCACAATTTATCAGATCAGTGGAATCAATGATCTATTAGCTATGAATAAGAAGAAAATAAGTTATTATTTAAAGGATATTCTTGGTAAAGAATGAATCTAATTAATGTCACATTTCCAGGAGGCAACAACTTATCTTTGTGGTTTTAGGAAAAAAGATTAATCTCGTCTATAAATCCTAAGATGAAGTCAAAAAGCAGGACTGGTCTACTGAACATATCAAGGCCCATCCCTCCTGTGTCAGTCCCAGGAGGAAATGAGACTTCCCCTGTTATAGCACAGCCAGAACAACCTGTTTATACTTCTCTGCTTTATCTTTATTTCTTTGAGATTTCTCTCTCTCTCATCTCTCTCTCTCCAGAGCTATGGGTGTGTGTTATGAGGTTGCCCCCACATTCAGTCTGTTTCTACCTGGAAGCCTGGCATCTGTTAGGTGATTTATAGAGGCATGAAATCCTCCCTTCCCCTATTCACAGTAGATACTGAAATGTCTGTCTGACCAACAGACTCTTTTGCACTGTTTCTGTCTCTTCTCTCTCTCTCTCTCTCTCTCTCATTCACTTCTTCTCTTCCTCCATTTTCCACTGACACAATTCTGGGAACTGAAACCAGTTTAGAGCACCCAGGAGTTGTCCTGGTTGCTTTTTCCACAATGCAGAATCCAGTGAATATTATGTAAATTATGAATCTGTAGACTCTGATGCATAAATATTTAGCCCATAATTTCCCTGAGCCACTCACGCAGCTTTTCCATTATTCTTCATTTTGTTTGGTAATCATCTAATTAAGGACTCTTTATCCTTCTCCCTCCCCTGTTTTGTTTTTCAATGAGAGGACTTACACATCATCACAATGCTTTCCTACTGCCTAGAAGTTATCAAATGTTCTGAAAAATGTAATTCTGCTCCAAACCTGCTGGTACCTTTTTCATAAGTCTTAAAGTATACCATTCAGTGACGGTGTGCACATTCCACTAGGAACTAAGAAAAGTGTCTAATTTCCCTAGTTCCTGCATTGGAAAAAATGCAAAAGAGTTCCGAAAAATAATTCCTCTGTTACTTAAATAGTTCCTGTGGTGAAAACGCCTGCTCCTGTTCACATCATCCCTGGGTATGGGGATGTGGGTCTCATGACTGTTGCATAACAGTGTTGTCGGAGCAACACAAGCACCTCACAAACAGGGCAATAGAAAGACTAGCCTCCATACAAAACAGTTAGATGTGAACTGGCCAATTACTGCTTTGTTCTGTTGCAGCACTACACATAATTAAACAACTTATGTTGGACTAAAATTATTTTATTTAATTTTATTAAACAAATGTGTTTGCCATTGCCAATTTTGTTTTTCAGCCAGGTTATAATAGATTTGTAATATATTTGCAAAATCTGCTGAAATGAA
This sequence comes from Alosa alosa, assembly GCF_017589495.1. Lineage (NCBI taxonomy): Eukaryota > Metazoa > Chordata > Actinopteri > Clupeiformes > Clupeidae > Alosa > Alosa alosa. Next base: position 29,705,696 of record NC_063192.1, on the reverse strand, counting down.
AAAAAAGCTTTTCATGACAAAAAGATACATACTTGAAAATACTGAATATCACTCCCTTAAAATATTGCTATATAAATCAGCTTAAGATAAACATATTTCGCTTCTAAGGGAAATCATTTATATTTTTAATTCTAAATCAAGACAGACAACACAATATTATAATTATTGAGATTAAAATGTCATCACAAATTCTGAGAAAGAAAAAGAATTTCAACCAAGTCTTTAGATGTATTCTGTCAGTCTGCTGCTATCTCTTTACACTGGTCTCTTTCTCCACGGAGTTGCCATCTGCGCCTTATGTTCCTCTTCTTTTCACTCTCCCTCACTTTCTCTCCACTCCCCTTTTCGACCCGACTCGCAGTCGCAGAGGCATTCAGTAATGCTCCCCTGGTGTAGCTCTATTACAGTCGAGCTAAACAAAGACCCGTGTACAGGGCAGCGGGAGTTGGAGAAAGCGATCGCTGCCCTACTGTCTTGCGTCTCTAGGCGTCTACCACCTGTCACCCATACGCTGCAGAACCCGTACACAAGTGGACGTGCCGCCGGAAGACGTGACATTACGTGATTAATGAACAACAGCATGCATTGAGTTGTGAAAAGCCGTGCGGTCCGGTTTACCTTCTGAAGATCCAGTGTCTGTTAAGTGGTGTGTGTAGGCTACTGTCAGCTGAAGTTGACAAGTAACTAAGCTATTCTAAGATACTGCTGCGTTGCGCACACGCATCTTCAGACACTAAATGAATTAAATGAATTGTACATGCAGGCACACGGATCAGTAGGAAATTGTCATATGAGGTGGGGATTTATTTTTGAGTAACTTTTGTGTTCCAACGTAATAGTTTTGTGTCCCCTGCCCTGACAATACTTTTGATGGAATGCAAAACTATTTGCATAAATAAAATTTAAATAAATAAAATTTATCAATCAATAAATAAATCAAACAAATCCCACCGTGTTTATATGGACTCCGTATAGATGGGGTATTCTATTTTGATGTTATTGAGTTGTAGTCAACTTTAATGTGTATTTTTGAATCTGTACAAATTTGGTTACAGCCATGTTTGAGTTGCCTTGTTGGAGAGCTTGTATCAAAATAGGGCCTACTTTTGTATTGGGAACCCACAACATTCCCTCAGCTGTCACAACATGTGGAACAACTGTCCATATCAGTGCTGTTGTTACGATCGTCTCTGATAGATGTGACGGCCTTTTGGAATCATGCTGTGTCAGTCACATAGAGGGGAGAAACCGTTTTTTTCTTATTAAACAATTAGCATGCAGTGTTGACATGCTCCCCGTTCTATCTAGCTTTGCCCAGCTTTATTTACATACAAATTAAATTTGAATTAATCAGCGTGATTGCAAGTGACTCACCAGACTCCTCATTCCGTGTACTGCTCTATAAGTCCAAGAGGTTGATGCACCCACGCTCTATTTTTGCTAGTTCACACTTAGATATTCACCTTGCTGTCTAACTTGCTGTCTTTATTAACTAAAGGCACCCGTAAGACATTTCATTAATAACAATTAATCTTTCTTAGGGACATAAATTGCAATCCAGATTGTAATCAATGCTTAGCTCACAAAGCATCAACGTACACAATAGCAGGTTGTGAGATTTATAGTGTGTGCTTTTGGCACTTACTCCAACAATCCTTTAGATTGTAATCACAGTGGATACGCCCCATTACATGTCCCAATGCGGTCGACCGTATTTGACAGGTGCTGCTTGCACGTTGTTGCTTGGATCTAAACTGAGGGCTCTGGCCTCGGGCCACCGCCCGATTGTTTATCTCAGGGCCATTTGTCCCACGGCAACATTCATAATGCGCTTGATTTGACAACAACCCTTGCTGACTTGGCCAAGGGCGCAGTCACCTCACCCACAGCAGGCAAGCCAATACTTCTACTACCAGCACCGTTCATCAATGACAGTCGATTTTTTTCATCAGAATTTTCCATAGAATTTTTCAAGGGGGGGGGGGGGGGGGTTTGAAACCAACCATAATATCAGCCAATCAGAAGCGTTAAATGATGACATATAGTGGACCAATCTGATATAGATATAGGATGGAGTATAGGATAATAAAACCAAATGGCACTTGTTATTCAGATGGCATGAACATTAGGCTAAGGTCAGTCACCTGCCGGAGCGAGGACTGTTTACAGTGCAGTGTGCCAGTCCAATGTGCCGGGGGAGTGTCTCATTAGCTGTGCTGATATTGTTGCATTGTGTTCAACGGTGGAGGTTACAGAGCTGCTCAGCACCGCATTGGATTTTCTCGGGCTCTTGTCAATGTAGTCGACCCCAATCTGCATCAGCCAATTGCCAGCCAATCAATTTCTGTCAGTTTGCCAGAGGATCCCACGCTACTTGAGGTGTCTTGGCCACCTTCATGTGTAAATGATCCAATTTGCGCCGTCTTGGCTGAGAGCAGTGGCAGGCAGTGCAGCACTGCACGCGGGTGGTGTGATTTACTGTGTGTATAATGACCACATCATCAGTATGTACAGCACAAGGGTCTCATAAATCTACCTGGGCCCATTATACCATCAGAAAACAGCAGAGGATCTGCTGCTGTACAAAGGACATTTGTCTGAGGAGTGTGGAAAGTGTGGACAAATACACACAGGGACACATGCACATGCACACACACACACGCACACCTATACACATATGCATGATACTTGCCCATGCTTGCAGAAAACACACACACACACACACACACACACACACACACACACACATTACACACATTCCTTCAATACTATAAGTTTATATGTCTGTGATGCTTGACTATCTTTGTCAGTGTGACGGGAATGTGGTCGGCATCCACAGATGATGGTTGCTCTCACTTACCTCGCTCTCAGTGCATGGTCCTCTGACTCCTCGTGTTTTCCCTCTGTCAGATGTCTTTAGCCTGGAGCCCAGAAACCCTACAGATCAACACCAAACACACTTGTCAAAACATGACTGTCTTATCTAGTCACCAATTTTTTGCCTCACTAATCAAAAATCCCCTGCTCTGGCTGCAGAGGAAGAAGAGGGCGAATTAAAAAAAGCCTCTCAGTCATCAATAACGTGACCCTCACTCTGACTGTGTTAATTGACCACTCTGCAACGTCGCCCCGAGGTGAGCGGGCTTCTTGCGGGCTCAGCCTTACGGCCGTAAGCACAATTTTGTGTCAGATCTGTGTGAGCACGCCTGTCAGGGCCACTCACGGACACTGGAGTCTGCTCACACCACAGCAGCCGGACGAGCGCTGCTGCAGACTATTTCTGAACACTTGAGTCGCTCACGCCAATCAACAACAAACATGAACAAACTCAAAGTCCATGAGCTTTATGAGCTCAGGAAAAAATCAGGGACCTTCAGTGAACACATTTCAGCTATAGGTGAAGGTTTTGTAAATGAATTAATGTAAAGAAGTCTGTATGGAAAACATAACATAGTAAATGAACTTACTTTGAGAGTGTCTTTCACAAGTGATTTTCTTTAAGGGGTAATAATCCACATTTTAAATCTCTGGTGTCCAGCTGTGGCAGTCTTCTGTGTGTGTGTGTGCGTGTGTGTGAGTTTTGGGTGTTTGCCCAAAAGTTGACGAATTGCGGGAGTGAGTTATTTCAGCAATCCTTGTGATCCTGGAGAGAGAAGTTGAGTGCGGCCGGCGCTGCTGGTGAAGTGTGGAGTAATGTTGAGAGGCTGCCCGATGGCGGCCGAGTCCTCTCCTGTCACCAGTCGTCTCGTCCTCACTGACAGCACTGCGTGGGTGCCTGAGTAAGAGCAATCCAGAGAAATATCAACGCCTTCTCAGAAGATCTGACTGCTCGCCTGTCCACTCTGCTTCACACCAGCTCAGCGCTCGTGTGTGTGTGCATGTGTGTGAGTGAGTGAGTGAGCGCCTTTGCCTGCGTGTGCATGTGTGTGTCCACAGCGCTTAGCACACTGCATTTGAGCTCTGCCTGCCCAGCACTCTCTCTTTCCCTCCCTCCCTCTCTTTCCCTCCCTCCCTCTCTTTCCCTCCCTCCCTCTCTCTCACTCCCTCCCTCTCTAACTCCCTCTCTCTCTTTCCTCCCCCTACTCCTCTCCCTCTCCCTCTCAAACCCCCATCCGTCTTGGGTCAAGTACTCCGTCCTAAGGGACATCATGGAGGAGCTGAAGATGACAGTGGACAAGGGCATGTGGTGCCATCATACATCCCTCTTCACTTTGACACTGAAAAACAGGTACACAGAGCGACACAAAAGATGGCTGTGGAGGTTATGCGAAGAGACGGAGAGGTCAAATATGTACTCAGGTTGAGCAGGCATTACCTGAGGAAAAAGGAGATCGATGGGGAGATAGGGCGAGAGCTTGACATGAAAGAGGGATCTGTGTAAATATTTGCAGTAACACAGATGCCTGCACCGAGGGGCGGTGTTGTTTGAATCGCCTTCCTTTCAAAGTTGCTGATAAATCTGCTGAGAGCAAGCTGATTCTATAGGACTTGGGGCTGTCTGTGTGTCCCCTTGTGTCTTCATCACTCCATTGTGTCCCTTCTTGTACGGAACCTTCCAGAGCTCTGTGGTTATACCCTGGGTGCTTAAGTACAAAGGCACACAATATAGGTATGGATCTCCCACAGGTCACCCCTGTCACTGGATGTGCTTTTGTTTTGCACACAAAACACGATAAGGACAATTAGGGGGCTGCAGTGACCAGACAAAAGCTGTGTGTGTGTGTGTGTGAGTGTGTGAGAATGTGTGTGTGTGTGTGAGTGAGAGAGGAAGAGGGAGCGCCTGGATGTGTTACATGAATCCCTGTCCACTGAAAGCTTCATGTATCACTATTCAGTGTGATGTGTCTGTGGTATGTGGTGTGTGGTGTCTGAATGCCATACATGTTGGTATGTCTATGAGGTGTACATCTGGGATCGTGTGGTGGGTTTTTGGTGATTTCTTGTTTTAGTCTGTCTGGTGAGTATATGCAAGTCATGTGAGTGTGTGTGTGTGTGTGTCTCATTCTATTTGTGGCTATCTGGGTCTGCCTTTGTGCATGTTTCTGTGGTGTGTGTGTGTGTGTCAGTGGCTCTGTGTGTTTTCATCAGATGTGTGTGTCTCAGGTCGTCTCTGTCAGTGTGATGTGTGTCTCTGTGCTTTCATCTTGTGAGTATGTGTTGGTGTGTTGTGCATCTCTGAGATGCATTTGCATTTCTGTTTGATACGTGTGTCTGTGTCTGTGTGCTTGCTTGCGTGCGTGTGTGTGTGTGTGTGTGTGTGTGCGGCAGCTGTACATGTGTGTCTGTGTGTAGTCATGCCCTTGCCCTGGGAGAAGCAAGGACAGGCGAGGCAGCAGGCTCGCGGAGCAGTGGAGAGCGCCACACATCAGGGGACTGAGCTTTGGAATGCCCTCTAATGTCTTGCTCTGGAGGAATCAGCAAGTCACTCAGCGAACCGGCCCGTCTTCATGTCCTCCCCCACAAAACACCAAACCCAAAACCTCCACAGGCAATTATCGGTCACTCTCCTCCAGCAGGCAACCACATTCGCACCTTGTGTCCCTCCCGCGGCTCTGCGGTGACCGCACGTGACAGAATTCCTCTTGCTGACAGAGGTGTGAATTGGGTTTGGGGAAATGCATTTTTTTCCCCCCACTATTCGGATTCTCCTGACCGTACAGACGGAGGGTCCGACCGACGCTACCTGCCGTCCCAGTGCACTCCTCAGGCGGCCCCCGGGAGGCCCCCAGGCGGCTCCTCTGCTCCCCTCGGCTGCGGGCTGGATGGTCTCCCACATGGTCAGGCTCCGCGCCAGCCCTGTCCACTCAGGGCTGGAAATATAACTGACATCTGTTTTCCTCTGAGAGAATGTGAAGGAGGCATGTGTGTGTGTGTCTGTGTGTGTGCGAAAGAGTGTGCTTAAGTGTGAACATGTCAGAGAGAGAGAGAGAGAGGGAGAGGGAAAGAAAGAGAGAGAGTATGCGTGTATGCGTATGTGTGTGTGTGTGTGTGTATGTGTGTGAGTCTCTGGTCTAAAGGAAGAGGTGCTGAGAGCTCAGATGAAACAGTTTGCGAAACCGGTCAGCTAATCAATCCTGGGGTCAGGCTTGGAGAGTTTGGAGTGCTTTTCTGTTTTCAGTATCCTCTTTGCTGTCCAAAACGACAACCTGACCTTTGCGTGTGTATTTGCTCTGCTGTGTGTGTGTGTGTTGTGAAAGTGTGGCTGGCTAAAACCCTATGTATTTCTTCACAGTCAACTTTAGTCATCTGGGTTGCGTGAGGTCCAAGCGGCGCCGGGATCTTGATTCTGGAGATGAATGGAGGGGAGGAACCCCCCCTCACTCCTCTCCTCCCTCACTCCTCTCCTCCTCACTCCTCTCCTCCCTGCTCCTCTCCTCCCTGCTCCTCCTCCCTGCTCCTCTCCTCTCCTCCCTGCTCCTCTCTCCTGCTCCTCCTCCCTGCTCCTCTCCCTCCTCCTCCCTGCTCCTCTCCTCCCTCACTCCTCTCCTCCCTCCTCCTCCTCTCCTCCCTGCTCCTCTCCTCCTCCTCCCTCCTCCCTCCTCCTCCTCTCCTCCTGCTCCTCCTCCCTGCTCCTCCTCCTCTCCTCCCTCACCTCCTCCCTGCCCTCCTCCCTGCCCTCCTCCATCACCCTCCTCCCCACCTCTCCTCCCTGCTCCTCCTCCTCTCACCCTCCTCCCTGCCCTCCTCCCTGCCCTCTCTGTCCTCTCCTCCTCCTCCCTGCTCCTCCTCCTCCTCTCCTCCCTGCTCCTCTCCTCCCTGCTCCTCTCCTCCTGCTCCTCCTCCTCCCTGCTCCTCTCCTCCCTGCCCTCCTCCCTGCCCTCCTCCCTGCTCCTCCTCCCTCCTCCTCCTCTCCTCCCTGCTCCTCTTCTGTCCTCTCCTCCCTGCTCCTCTCCTCCCTGCTCCTCTCCTCCTCACTCCTCTCCTCCCTGCTCCTCTCCCCTCACTCCTCCTCCCTCCTCCTCTCCTCCCTGCTCCTCTCCTCCCTCACTCTCCTCCCTGCTCCTCTGTCCTCTCCTCCTCTCCTCTCCTCCTCCTCCTCTCCTCTCCTCCTGCTCCTCTCCTCCCTCACTCCTCTCCTCCCTCACTCCTCTCTCCTCCTGTCCTCTCCTCCCTGCTCCTCTCCTGCTCCTCTCCTCCCTGCTCCTCTCCTCCCTGCTCCTCTTCTGTCCTCTCCTGTCCTCTCCTCCTCTCCTCCCTCACTCCTCTCCTCCTGTCCTCTCCTCCCTGCTCCTCTTCTGTCCTCTCCTGTCCTCTCCACTCCTCTCCTCCCTGCTCCTCTTCTGTCCTCTCCTGTCCCTCTCCACTCCTCTCCTCCCTGCTCCTTCTTCTCTGTCCCTCTCCTGTCCCTTCCACTCCCTCTCTCCTCCCCTGCTGCTCCTCTCTCTTCTGTCCTCTCCTCCTGCTCCTCTTTCTTGTCCCTCTCCTGTCCCTCTCCACTCCTCTCCTCCCCTGTCTCTCTCTCTTCTTTCTCTGTCCTCTCTCCTGTCCTCTCCACTCCTCTCCTCCCTGCTCCTCCCTGCTCCTCTCCTCCCTGCTCCTCTTCTGTCCTCTCCTGTCCTATCCTGTCCTCTCCACTCCTCTCCTCCCTGCTCCTCTTCTGTCCTCTTCTGTCCTCTCCACTCCTCTCCTCCCTGCTCCCTCTTCTGTCCTCTCCTGTCCCTCTCTCCTGCTCCTCTCCTCCCTGCCCTCATTCCTTCTCCTGTCCCTCTCTCCCTGTCCCTGCTCCTCTTCTGTCCCTCCTGTCCTCCCTGCTCCTCTCCTCCCTGCTCCTCTCCTGTCCCTCCTGTCCTCTCCCTCCTCTCCTCCCTGCTCCTCTTCTGTCCTCTCCTGTCCTCTCCACTCCTCTCCTCCCTGCTCCTCTTCTGTCCTCTCCTGTCCTCTCCACTCCTCTCCTCCCTGCTCCTCTTCTGTCCTCTCCTGTCCTCTCCTGTCCTCTCCCTTCCTCTCATGGGAGGACTGGCCATCTGGCATACCGGGCATTTTCCTGGTGGGCCGACGCACCTTTTGGGCCGATAGAATAGGCTATATAATTTAATTATTTTGGCCAACGATAGGCCCAAAGGAAGGACAATCAGCGGCCCATTAGTTACATTTCAATATTGACACTGGACTGATCCAATAACAGCTCATGTCAGACCATGCTGACTATGTCACGTCAGGCCATGCTGACTATGATGATTATGATGACTTATTAATTGCGATAATTATGACCGCCGCGCAGCGAAGCATGTCCAAATTTCCGTCAAGGATTCCCGGGACACTGAAAGACCGGGGTAGACGAAACTTGGTGGGCATGTAACCCCATATGGATAGAATGGAACCATCGTTTTTCGTTTTGATCTGTAGCCCCCCCGCTGGACTGCACCCCCCGAAAGGAGGGTAGGGCAGACACAGTTTTCTGTGAATATCTCAGAACTGTAAGGTTTTAGAGGACCATTTTTTTTGTATGTTGATCTCAGGGGCCATGTCCAACCCATTCCATAACCACTCATTTCATGTATAGCCACCTAGTTAAAAACAGAAAAAGTAAAAATGAGGTGTTGTAATTGCAGGAATCTGTGACCTAACATAGTCAAAACTGCACGAAATTGGAAGTGTAGGATCATTATCATTATCATTCTGTGAATATCTCGAGAACCGTAGGGCCTAGGAGGTCCACCTTTTTTTTGTATGTTGGTCTTAAGGGGGCATGTCAACCCATCCCATTACCACTTATTTCATGTATAGCGCCACCTAGTTAAAAATTAAAAAGCATTAAATTAGGTGTTTTCATCACAATATCTCTGGCTGACATGGTCAAAACTGCACGAAATTGAAAGTGTAGGATCATTACGACACCCTCCGAATGCATGCCAAGTTTTGTGAACTTTCATTCATGGGGGGCCTTACAATAAAATAATTTATGTGTACATTTAGTGACCGTGACACCAACAAGGATTCCCGGGACACTGAAAAGACCGGGGTACATCTAAACTTGGTGGGCATGTAACCCCACATGGATAGCATGGAACCATCGTTTTTTGTTTTGATCTGTAGCCCCCCCGTTGTACTGGACCCCCCGAAAGGAGGGTAGGGCAAACACAGTTTTCTGTGAATATATTGAGAACCGTAGGGCCTAGGATGACCCATTTTTTCCGTATGTTTGCCTCCAGGGGTCATGTTAACCCATTACATGTGCACACATGTGCATAAACAGATACACACGCACACACATACATTCACAGTAATCATCACATTATGACACATACTCACACAGTAGACATATGTACGCATGCATGCACATGCACAAACACACATACGCAGGCAAACACACAAGCACGCACACACACACACACACACACACACACAAACAAACACACACACACACACACAGACACACCCACACACATAAACATAAACATGTACACGCACACATGCACACAATTCAAGAATTTCTCAGAATTATGAACAGGCAAGATGGGGGTGTGGTTGTATAAAAAGAATTTTACATGTGAAATCTATGAACTAATCATGTTTTGGTACTTGTTGTCTAGCAGATACCAGTGAGAATTGAGTGTGGATAATGCAATTTAGTGAGACAGTTAGAATCATATAGGCCTTTCAGCGTGATTTATTTTTGTGGAAAAAATGTGCTGGACTGGGTGGCGGTCATATTTTGTACCGCTCTGCGGTACATCTAGTTTAATGATATGGTAGCCTAATAATAACATAGTAAGGCCGTGCTGTGATTATAATAACAAATAGCGCAACTTAAATTTTCTAAATGAATGATTTGCAAACCCGGACAGCAAAATAGTGTCAAATCGACGTTAATTGTTGGTCAGATTGATCAGTTTCCGTTAGACGCCCAAAATTCAACATCGATGGCATGAGTGGTGGTTGGTCTCTCAAAGTAGAGAAGGGTTCTATCTTGGAAGGGTTATCATGGTAAAGAAGGGCTAAAAGACTGTAGACTGACGGAAATGTAGGTTACAAAACGTCACGTCATGCACAAGCCAACTAAGCTACAATATAACCTTTACGCTACATCACTTTCAGTGCTCCATGACAGTTGAAACTATATGCATATTTAAGGGTAATGCAAAGATTTTGTATTTAATTAGGTGTGCCGACCGATTTGAGGGCCGCTTGGGCCAAATATGCCTGGGCCGATTTTTGCTTCCTCTAGACACCATGTCTGAGAGAGACATTACCTGCCAGTTGCCTCGTAAATAGCTCAGACAAGTGAGGAATGTATCTTTTGTGTTGAATTGTGAGTGACTGACTGTGTGTTTGTGTGTGTGTGTGTGTGTGTGTGTGTGTGTGTGTGTGTGTGTGTGTGTGTGTGCGGCATGCATGCCCACTCTCTGGTTTGCCTGAATGCAATGCAGACTAATTCCTGTGGCATTTCAGTGCTGGTCTTAAAATGAATATGAGGTATCAGGAATCTAGGAGAGGCCAAGCATCACATCAGCACTCAGGCATTTAATAAGAAACGCATTTAGCTTTGACGCTGGCTCCAGAGAAGCCTGGGCTACAAACACAACCCACAACAGCCCTTGTGTTGTGAAAAGGTGAAGAATGGCTGTGACCACTGTGAGATCTAGTAAATGCATTGCTATAATCATTTGCAAAATGCAGATGGAAAGCTTAATAGGTGTTCGAAGTAGTTGGAATTACTAGCATGGGCATTTTTCAGCAGAAAGGGGAAACAAAGTGGCAAATAAACAAATAGAACATTTTGAAATGTATAAGTATATATATTCTTTTGATTGGGGGAAATGTAGAATAGTTGTTGATTTTTGATGTGGGCCTCATCTGGTTTGTAGGCTGACACATTCACAAAAACATCTCATAAAGACATCTCATTAAAAAGTGGGTGTTATGACTGATATCTGTGTTTGTGTGTTTCCAACTCTGTGTGTGTGTGTGTGTGTGTGTGTGTGTGTGTGTGTGTGTGTGTGTGTGTGTGTGTGTGGATCAATTATTTAGCCACATCTTGCCTTCCCTCTTCCTCTTCCTAAAGCTTCATCATCACCACCGTCATCATTCTCTAGTTGATGTCTTCATCCTCTCTGCAACACAAAAGCCCTCTGTCTTCCCAGAACTGCCTACCGCATCGCACGGTGTGCTGTTATTGTTTATGTTTGGAGGCAGGAAGGGAGGAAAAAGCACAGAGTCGTATGCTGACGGAAAAGGGGCAAGAGAACAAGAAGCTGGAGGAGAAGAGTGCAGGGGAAAATCAATCCCAGCTCTGCCGGAGGTAAGCAGAAAAATTGTGCATCATTACCCATCAGCAAACTCTTCACTTCTCCCTTTTTTTCTCTCTCTCTCTCTCTCTCTCTCTCTCTATTCCTTCCTGACACACAGCATCTGTCCTTTTGTAAACAGACCAGCATAGGAACAGGAAAAACTTGCAAAACAGTGACTGAAACTGGAGAGATGGATGTGTGGCAGGGGGAGATTGAAAACAAATACATCACTATCAGCCATAATCACATATTGCTATTGGTTTGGATAAAGGCAGTAAAAGAATGAATGAAAGAAAAGAGATTGATTGAAAGAAAAAATACAGAACACAACTAGATACATAAATGGAGAGAGAGAAAGAAAGAAAGAGAGAGAGAGAGAGAGAGAGAGAGAGAGAGAGAGAGAGAGAGAGAGAGAGAGAGAGATTCCAACCTCGGTGTCAAGGAGTGCATTAGGTAGAGTAGGTCATTGCGGTGGAGGCTGGGTGATTGACACGGCCGGCGTTCTTGAGAATTCAATCAGTGTCACACAAGGACACCCTGTGGTGGCTGGCTGTGGGAGCAGCGATGAATGCAAGTGTGTGCGCGTGATCTGGGTGCTGCTCGGTGACGCAGCGCCTTGCAGGAGCGCTCTCCGAATACAAACACACCAAAAAGGCAAGCGGACTACCCACGTCTACTCTCGGCATTTCAATACACATTTGCAATAGAATTCTTGTTTGGTCTGTGTGGTCTTTAGGTTACATAACTTTAATTCCATCTCTCTCTCTCTCTCTTTCTCTGTCTTACATGCTCTCTCCTTCTACTCCTCTTCATTTACCATCTCTCTTTAAACCTGTCAATCACAGCGGCCTCATACAATCCCATCATTCATCCTACAACAAAGACACACATGTGGTAGCATAAACTCCAGCATGTGTCTCGTAAATACGTACATTATGAGAAGGCGGTGTTTACATTCCTCTTATGTATGTCATGTGGATTATGCCTTTGCAGTGTGTGTGTACATGTATGTGTGTGTCTGTGTGTGTGTACATGTATGTGTGTGTGTCTGTGTGTGTGTACATGTATGTGTGTGTGTCCATTTGTGTCGTGTGTTTCATCCCACTAATTGTGGTCATTATCCCGGCGGGGTCCAGACGCACACAGAGCAGGTGAATTAGCCAGAGATTGCTCTTCCCCTGTGCCGTTTCTCCCACTACCATTCTTCTCATCTTGCGATCTGCACAGAGGGCACACACACACACACACACACACACACACACACACACACACACACACACACACACACACACACACACACACACACACACACACACACACACACACACACACACACACACACACACACACACACACACACACACACACACACACACACACACACACACCATGACTGGTGGAGAGGTGAGCAGCACGCATATTTATGTAGTTGGGCCGTATCGGTTTCACACAGACACTCACACACACATACTGAAACATACAAACACACACTTAAGCAAACAAAGACACACACACACAAACGCTCTCTCTCTCTCGCTCTCTCTCACCACCACACATCTATAAGGGAGAAGATCCACAGTGCTGATATAATGAATCCTCCCTCTGATAGTGGAGCTGGTTTGTGTTGTGTGTATTGAATAATCATGAGAGAAAGAGTATTCTATTGGGTCCCCAGAAAAGTGCCATGCTTGCCTCTGCTGATCAAGGGCAGAATCACAATAGGTTCAGCAACATACAGTGAATGCCACGCTACAGTGAATTAATGCTAACATTACATAAGCACATACTCATTGTCTATGTGCTGTATATGTGATTTGATTTGAGTTGAAGCATTAATTACTCATTAGAAAGATGAGTTAACGATAACATTAATATGAATTTTAATTGTGTATACATTAAACATCAAAATCAATTAATTGGTAGTTAGGATGTCTGAGTCACTAAGCAACCGAATGGCCCCGAATGTAATCAATCAGAGTTTGTTTTCATTCATTAATATCAGAGGCAAAGGGACAAGGTGTTCCACAGAGAGATAGCGGGAGCTGTTGTTTGCGCAAGTTGTATTTGTCTGTGTGTGTGTGTGTGTGTGTGTGTGTGTGTACATGTGTGTCTGTGTCTTTCACTTGCGGCATGTGTCTGCATTTGTAAATTTGTGTTTATAGCTGTCTGTTCCCAAAGTGTGCACAGGAGTACATTTCTGTTTACCCGTACTTGGGCCCTATGCAGGAGTGTTGACGTAATTCAGCAATTAGCACAGTGATAATTCTGTTTATTTGTCCACGGAGGTGGAAAAGAGCAGGTGTGCTGAAAGGGAGCAGTGTGTCAGAGAGATGTGAGCCGGGAGAGGGACAGGAAGAGCGAGGGATGGAGAGAGAGAGAGAGGGAGAAGGAGAAGGAGGCCTGAATGGAGCTCTGTGCAGCTGGACGCAGTGACCAGAGGACCAGCCTTGTGGTGTGTTTCCATGCGAGGGTGGCTACCTGTCTGATTGATAACACCCACCCCACCACACACACACTCTCTCTCTCTCTCTCTCTCTCTCTTTCCATGTCATAGTGTACATGGTGTTGCGAGGGACAAACAGAATGTATTCCTCTGTGTCCTGGAGAGGGATAGAGTGCAGACAGAGAGAGAGAGAGGGAGAGAGAGAGAGAGGGAGAGATAGAGAGAGGATGTGTGGAGAGGGGAGAGAGAGAGAGAGAGAGAGAGAGAGAGAGAGAGAGAGAGAGAGGATGTGTGGAGAGAGGGGATGTGTGAGTGGGCCTGTGTGAAATGTGCACGTGTGGGATTTTCACTCATTCTGTGTTTGTGTATGTACCTATGCTCTCACAGCATGGAGAGAGGGAGAGAAGGACAGAGAAAAAAGAAGGAAAGAGAGATGAATGATCTGTCATCTCATTGGCCTGATTTATAGCGCGCTAGCACCTACTGCTAATGTGCAGTGCAGCCTCACACTCGGTCATCCATGCAGCTCCTAAACACATTCAGACTGCACACTTTAATGCCTCACATTATGAGAACGGTCTGAGGTCACGTTAAGAGCCGCTCTCCATAAACAGCTGCCGTTAGAAGTTTTGCTGATTGCAATTTATCATTCGGTTTAGGCCTGCGGGAATCCACACGCAAAGGTAAAAAGGACGGGGGTTTAGTTTCAAGGGTGTTTGTGTGTGGAGAGAGAGAGAGAGAGAAATGGAGAAAAAGAGAAAGAGAGAGAGAGAGAGAACACTGGAAATGCCAACAAAAACATTGAGATTGACCCAGGAAGGAAGACATTTTCTCATCTAATATAATGGTAGGGCATATAGCCTCAACAAAGTAAACTCGGCATTTACTTTCATTTAGGGGGAAGGAGACGTGGATGGAGAGAGAGAGAGAGAGAGAGAGAGAGAGAGAGAGAGAGAGAGAGAGAGAGAGAGAGAGACGTACAGAGAGAGACAGCAAAAAGGGAGAGCAAGAGAGAGAGAGAGATAAAAAAAAGAGAGACAGAGAGGAGCCCTGATGGCAAGTGGAAATATGGGAGCAATTGATGTTGGTCCGGACAGCAGATTTGAGTGCTTCCTGAGACTAAGGCCGTGCACGAGCTGTTTCTCATTACAGAAGGGAAGAGGACAAGAGTGATGGAAACATGGAGCAGCTTAGAGGAAGGAGAAAAAGGGGGGAGGGACATGAAGATGTCAGGAAGAAAAAGCCGCTGTCCAGACCGCACGGCTTGGCGTTTTCAAAACGGTTAAAAAGTGATAAGCCAAACCACCACTGTCCCTGATGTGCTGATGTTCAAAGTGTGGTATGTTCCAATTCATGGAACACCAGAGAAACATGGTGAATGGGGAGGGGGTGGGGGGTGGAGGTGTAGTAGAGTGACCGGCTCTCTCTCATGTTACGGTAAAATGAAACATTTAAATACTTTAGGTTAAACCTGGCTATGCGTCACATGTGTGTGTGTGGTGTCATGTTCATTCCATGTGTGTGTGTGTATACGTGTATGTTTGCACATGCGGTGTCCAATTCGTTCCACACTATCGCCACAGAGAGGGCCTCCTCGTGTATGTAATGAGCCATTAGACACCTTGTCACCTCTCTGGGTGGAGCCAGCTGAGTGACAGAACACAGAGCACGCTGGAGCCCTGGACAGGACCGGCCCCCGGGGGCCCCCTCGCCTAATTGCGAGCACAGTCTCCTTATTTTCTCCCTGGCCAGGGAGGCCTGCGTTGGTCCCATACGCAAGGCCCAAACAGCCAGGTTCTCTCGCCCCCACATCTGGGAAACACATCAGTGAGGAACGACGTCACCATGGGGACGGGTATGCGCTATATGCAGAGAAGCTGTTCATGGCGTATCGCACTGCGCATAGCATGTTCTGCCATATCTAGCCACCCATGTCTGTTTATAATACGCAATGTGACACCAATCAGAGAATCGTAGGGGAGTCAGGAGTTAATGGTTCCTCCATGCCTGTTTATGAGCTGAACACAACCTGTAAAGTGCACTGTTTCAGTGGTAATTGTAGAGTGGAGACAGAATGGGGCAGTATGGCCCCTTTGATGCGGTCATTGTATAGATGGAGGGTTAGATGTACACAATGTCTATGTTTCTTTATGGAAAGAAAAGCCCTGAAAAGTGACAATGTGATGCAAAGGATCTGTTTGGATCTCTGAAAGAAGCTGGTTTGAAAGATAGGAAACGTGAAGGGGAAAATCCAAACTTATAAAGAGGAACAACAATGTACTTAACAAGAGTCCAGCTGCATTTGAGAACAGTATGTAAACAATACAGTATATAGACGAATCAAACTGGCTCTGTTTTCATGCTTGATTGTTTTCCTTGTTGGGGCTAAAGCCAAACACACTACACAAGCCCAACAACATAAAGGGTTCCAGGCTTTGTCTCATGGGCAGTCCGTCATGCATTTTAAATCAGCTTAAACTGAGCATTGGACAACTGTTTTTATTTCCGACACCTTGCGTCTTATTTTGCCAAGTTCTTCATTCATAAAGGATGGCAAAGGACACATTTTTAGAATGGCTGGTAATAATAGTAGCTGATCAAGCCAACTCAAGACACATTATCCTTTAATGATGTACCTTAAACAGGCCCCTGCAGAGTATTATGTTAGCTTAAATAATGAAGAGCAATGAGCGCAGGTGAAAGAGAAGGAAAGAGGTGTGTGTGTGTGTGTGTGTGTGTGTGTGTGTGGGTGTGGCAAGCCGGTCAAATTAGTCCATAGTCTTTGTGCTGTTTAAGCCACCTTCTTTTTCACACCAGTTGTTTTTTGTCAAACGGGATCAGGGGAGATTTCTGTATCACATATCTATGGAAAATGAGACACACAGCGGACAGGAGCCTGCTCTGAAAGTTTACACCATGTCTGCAACAGCCAGCTCATCCCTCTGTCTATCTACCCGTGTATCTCGCTGTATCTGTTTGTTTATATCCATCAATTTGTATTTATCTATCTATCTATCTATCTATCTATCTATCTATCTATCTATCTATCTATCTATCTATCTATCTATCTATCTATCTATCTATCTATTTCTCTAGACAGATAGATAAGTGGGTAGGTTTCTCTTTTATTTGTCCTCTAACTCTTCATCTTCTTCTTTACACAAGGGCTGCTTTGTTTCTGTTCAAGACGCTTACACCCCCCCCTTCAAAAAGTAGTCATAGAGGGATGAATAATTAAGATTGAGAGACAGAGAGAGAGAGAGAGAGAGAGAGAACGAAGGGAGAGAGAGTGAAAAAGAGATGCCTGTCGGGGAGTATGGGACTGAAAGAAGAGTCTGTGTGTGTGTCTGTGTGTGTGTGTGTGTGTGTGTGTGTGTGTGTGTGTGTGTGTGTCGGCCGTCCTCTCTGATGGCATGTGAAGCGGTGCGGAGCGCGCCTCTCTGTCTCGTGCTGATTGATCAGAGGAGAGGGAAAGCATGGTGCCAGCCCAGCCAGCCGAGCACTGAGTGCAGATCTCTGGCTGGCTCTTAATGCTGAGGGGGACACTAAATGCACCAGTGGGTTAATCATCATTTAACAGCCACTGGAGGTGATTAGCAGCTCCAGGTAGCGAGGGCTTTGCAGAGAGGCAGAGGAGGGGGGAGAGGAGGTCACTACTGCACTGTGAGCATTTATAGTCCCAGCCACAGGCCACACAGTGCCGTGGGATATGTTTATATTGGATAGAGTGCCAATAAACAGGAGAGAGAGAAGGATAGAGTGAAAAAGGGGCAGAGAGAGAGAGAGAGAGAAAGAGAGAGACGGAGGAGGAGAGACTGACAGGGAGATCGGAGAAAGAGATTGGAAACAGATCGAAGAGAAAAAAAAGATGGCATTTGATGCATTTGAAAAAAAGACGTATTTGGCCCTGTGAAAAGTGTGAGAAGAAAGCCACACGACTAAAAGAACTCAGGTGAATTATTTCTTTAAATCTTAATTCACTCGTCTTTACAAACACACTCAAACTTTCACAAAAGTTCCCCAAGTTCACCAAGGTGCGTACATTCTGAAACTATCTGTGTGTCCGCCTGCAGGCCCGCCTGTGTGGAGGCTGTGACAGCGCGACGTGAAACAGGTCCACGCCTGGGTGGCCTGGGTGCACAGGGCCTGTGGAGGTAAGGAGGTGGGGAGGAAGGCTGAGGGAGCTCATGAAGAGCGAGTGTGGGAGCTACCTGATATATTAGGCTTTGGGGCTTAACACACACACAGCCTACAGGCACTGAAGTTATGCTGGAATTTGGAAATTGACACTGAATAGCAGACATAAGTAGGGCAATTCTTGCTCGGGGCCAAAGAACAGGTAGTTCTCCTTCACTTTACCTTCCACTTCACAAATTGACAAAAATGGCTCCACACACGCACATATGCACATTATGCTCCCACACCCACATCAGTAAACAATCATAACTCATGAGCTGGGTGTATACATACAACAGCAGGCAGTGAAAAAACCACAGTATGCATTTACGTACATGTATGAACCTTATAAGGCTCCCAATGCCGTGGTCTCTCTCTGCACTGCGACCAGCAACAACACAGGAAACACAGTGGACAATCCAACACAGCCCGGCAACCCCCACATACCTATCAGACATGTTTGGTGTGGTGAATTTACAGCAGCAGCAGGGAAAGCAGACGTTGGCAACAGCTGTAACCTGGCCGGTTAACCCAGTCACGGACGCTCTCATTGGCTAACCTGACCGGTTTACCCAGTCACGGACCCTCTCATTGGCTGGCCTGGCCTGCTCCTCCTGTTCAGGGGTCAGCTGAGGGTGGGGGGGTTGGATGGGCTGACAGGGCCACAAGGACCGAGTGAACTAATGCCCTCCATCCTGACCGAGGCCCCCAGGGGCTGCCTCGCGTCTCTACTGATGAGGACATGCCTTCTGAGAAATCCTCCTTAACCTGATCATGGGAAACAGATGCTTTTTTAGAAGCAAGCTACAGAGGAGGCCAAAGAAAGAGCTGTGTGTCAAACAAAGACCAATTAATGACAGGGTCGACTAGTCACATTGATTTGTGTCTATGACCCCGTTTGCTTAGAATGAGAGCTTTTTTTATGCTACACTTGTTTTATAATTACATTTGAACAAGCAGATAATGTAATTTACTGAAATAATCCTGGATGTCTGAGTCACATCCTGAAGCCACCCTTGGTGTTATCTCTACATTTAATATTCACTTAGTTGATTTAAAATCTGCAACAAATTCTGCAGTTATCTTAAATTAGTGTGAGAAGTTTCAGGTAGTCTGCAAAAAGACTTTCTGCAAAAAGTTAGCTTGTCGTGGTCATGTGCAGGTTGCCATATGGAAACAACAAAAACAGGCAGATATTAATCAGACTTGTGTTTTCTGGTGGATTTGCTGAAAAATCTGTTTTCATCAAAAGCATTTTAGAAACGCTTCAGCTAAATGCATGACATGGGGTAGAGCAGATAGCCAGACATTTCTTATATCATAGGGTGAGAGAGAGAGAGAGAGAGAGAGAGAGAGAGAGAGAGAGAGAGAGAGAGAGAGAGAGAGAGAGAGCTGGGTTAGGATAATGAGACAACCACAAATAAGAAGGCAACAGTGCTACAAAAAACAGCATAAGGAATCTTTTTATATTGAATGTCTCATCCCAGTAGGGTTATGGAGATGAAACTGTGCTCTAATGCAGAGTTCAGAAGAGGGGTAAAGGCATGGATCACTCTGTGTTTCTGGGTGATCATATCCTTTTGAAGTTAGCTGAGTGATAACCATCAATCATGCACCTCACATGTATCTACTCCATGATCTTGATCACACCCAAGTCATGTGTTTATTTCCCACGGCTCTCTCTCTATCTCCCTCCTCTCTCTCTATCTCTCTCTCTCTCAGGAGCTCATGAGGAATGGCTTCAAATGAGCTCAATAGTTGTCTAGACGAGCCTCTGGCGACAAACACAAGAGTCTCGAGGAACCACAGGAGGATTATGGGAGTCGGCGGGAGAGGAAAACACGGGCCCGTCCACACAGAGCGGATTTGACGGAGTCGTGCTGGCCAGAGGAGTGCCCCCCCGGCTTAGCGCGGTCATCTCTCTGGGAGACACGTTTCGGGGGGCTTTATGGCGAGATGCAGAGCGGAAGGGACTGGCACGAGTCCACACGTCCATGGGTGCAGAGTGAGACGAGAGGTGTCGACAACACGTTTGTGTAGCGCGGGCTGTCACCTGAGGCCAGTGATGAAACAGCACACTGATGAAATGCAGCAGCCCAAGGAATAGAGCAATGGAAAGAAAAAGGAAAGTGGTCAGAAAATATTGACCAGCTCATCACTCACACACAGCACACTGTTCAAATGTAATGTAATGTTACATTTACAAACACACTCAAACTTTCACAAAAGTTCCCCAAGTTCACCAAGGTGCGTACATTCTGAAACTATCTGTGTGTCCGCCTGCAGGCCCGTGTGGAGGCTGTGACAGCGCGACGTGAAACAGGTCCACGCCTGGGTGGCCTGGGTGCACAGGGCCTGTGGAGGTGAGGAGGTGGGGAGGAAGGCTGAGGGAGCTAATAATGTAATGTTAGTCCCCCTCTCTCTCTCTCTTTTTGCTCTTCGTCGTTTGTGCCATAAATCCAGCCTGACTGAATGCCATGTTTGTGACTAGCTGGCCTGACCTCTGCATTATATATATAACAGCAAAACATGGGCCTCAGTGTTCCAGCTGGTTTCATCATGTCGAGGCCCAGCTGAAATAAACTGCCATACGGCGCTCGTGCACAACACAGGGGCCTGCGCAGGGAACCTCTGCCCCACATGTGATGCAATAAAAGGGCCCCTTTGGTCTCAAGCCTGATCTCCCCAGCACCTCCAAAACCCCCCACCACCACCACCACCACAGATTAGCGCCTCCACCCACTGACAGCAACAGATAGCAGACCCCAGTCCATGGGGCCAGCGCGCAGGTGGGATCAATTCCCCTCCCCCACCAGGCCCTCCGCCTGCCTGTCTACTGGGAACCCTGGAGCGGCCCCCCACTAAAAGCCCATCAACACATGCCATGGCCTTCCCAGCATGACCCGCTCCCCTGGGGTTACATGTGAGGGAAATATGCACTTATAAGGCAACCATCCAGGCCCTTCCACTGAACATAGACTTGTAACACTTCATCAACATACTACACACTGCAGCCCCCGCCCCACACACACATACATACATCCCACTTTACTGGACATCCAGAGAGCCTCAGGCATGTGAAACCTCCCGTCGAGGTCCTGGGGGTGAGGATTTCTCTGGACAGAGGCCGACTGGACGATGAGAAGCATCTATTAGTGTCCCGGAAACGGACGAAACCGCCTGGCGACCACATCGTCCCCGAAACCACATGTGTATGCACTGGGGCAGTCCTCTCAGGCAGGCGGGCACGCTTCAGGCCAGGAGTGCTGAGCGAAGGGCAGGCTCTCTTAGTGGAGATATAGGAGCTGATTTAATGACCATCACTGGGGACGAGCATTTTGTGAGATGGCAAAAAACAAAAAAAACAAATGTTGGACCAAATAGTGAGAACACGCAGATATCAAATTATGGTCAGGCGAGTCCGAGGAGGAAGTGACCTTTTGGAAGTGGGATTTGAGCACATAAACACTGGGGGGACAGGCCGAGGGAAATGAGCTAGAGAGGCACGACGCAGCACTATAAGTCGTGGCAGCTAATATTATTACGCGTATAATATCATTTCCATTTCATGTTGTTAATGTCAGGCATGAGAAGCAGCATGTTGGTCAAGAGGGAAACAGCTTGAACTTAAGCTACAGGGGAGGTATCAAAAGCCTTATCTGAGATGCAAAACACAGACAATAAGACCCACAGGGGTCAGAGCGGAGATGCTGGAAAAACGACTTTCAGGATGAAGACACTCAAGAATGTACCCAGACTGAGGCAAAACAACGTCTACTATAGCGTACACATGCACTCCAAGAGGTTGTTGATGTTCTGGCAACAGTTCAGTTCTTTGAAAGCAAATTATTGCTTCAGATTAACCAGCAGAATTCAGAAATTGGACGGAGTTGCTGATGTGAGACATTATTGGTAACATGTTTTTAAAACAGCTCCATCTTCCCACTGATAGGCTTTTTGCTGCAGGCACAGTTGAGTCATATTGGCCTGTGGTGTACATCTCCTCTGGGGAATGTATGCTGACTGGAGATTGTGGCGATTAGGGCAGCTATGGAAGACTGATCAGACAAATTGGAAGTGATGTAGAAGCTGTAAGAGAGAGAGAGAGACAGAAAGAGAGAGAGAGTAGCCTAAGTGAGAGTCAGAGAAAGAGAGGGAAGAGAGACAGACAGAGAGAGCGAGCGAGCAAGTGAGAGTCAGAGAAAGAGAGGGAAGAGAGACAGACAGACAGACAGAGAGAGAATAGAAAGAATAGGTGTGGAGTGCAGAGCTGGGTTCTGAGAAGGCTTCCAAACAAAGAATCGATAGATGCGTGCCAACTTCTAGGTCTCAGCAGACCCGATCACTGACAACTGGAGGGAGTTATAGGATAGAGGGGCCAACATGTGAAGCCAAATTGGGCTCATGAATAAATTCCCAGGATAGAGGGGCCAACATGTGAAGCCAAATTGGGCTCATGAATAAATTCCCAGTGCAGACACACACACTTTATCATTACAGGTGTCATATCTCCGTATCTTTCTCTAAAGGGGATGTTTACTTTAAACAATTTTGTTTACTGCATATGGGAATATATAAACACATGGGGCAGCGAACACTCCCTGCCATTTAGAACTTTCCACAGGGGACCCACTGAGGTAGCCTCGAGCTTCTTCTCTGTGGCAGGACCTACAAAAACAAACTTCTAATCAGTCAGGTCTTTTGACAAATATTTTCAGTGACATCTCTTTTTTTGCCTCGTCCATTTAGCTGAAAACATTCCACACGCTTTGGAGCTCGAAATATCCAAGCTGTTTTTCACAGAATGTTCCACCACTTTAACACGTTGTGCGCTTAATTGCAGTGATTATGTTAGAGAGAGCTACCCTGTCACACACACGCCCGTAATGGGACACATATGGTGTTGCCGTGGCCTCCACTGACTCGCATTCATCCACTCTGAGGAGGCTACTGTGCTTTGTTGCCATCTAGTGGACAAATGCCACAAACAACATGACCAATTAAACAAACTATGGAAATCAGCTTCTTACAGAAAAATACAAAAGTTGAAAGTTACGATTAGCACAGGAAGCAAAATGTGTCATGATTTCCACTCTGCCGCTTGGCTTGCTGGAAGCAGCACTGGAAGATGTGGTGGGGCAGCTGTGCTCGGAATAGTGGCTATTTTTCATGAGTAATGTGAGGATCCAAGGAGGATTAACAGGGCCTCCAGTTGCCAAAGCAAAGCAGAGCAAAGCATAGATCTTCTGAGGGGGGCTCAGGTTTCTGTCTCAATTAAAAACTCAGTTAAAAGGAAGTGCAGCTTGAGTCTTCTAACCTGCTACTGGTAACCTGCACAGAGCTAAATTAACTAGAAACCCAAGTCAGAAGAACAAATTAGCCTACACAGAGGAGTAGATGAACCAAGGTTTTATTTAGACTTCTGCACAGTTCTGTTATTCCAGTCATGCGTGCTTTAGCTACATTGATGTTCTGGAAGCCGGTAATCTTGTATTAGATTAGATAAATTACAAGATAGCTTCTTTAGGATAACGGATAGCTTTTAGATTACTTTTAAAATAATTTATTGATACAATTTTGAAAGAATAAATAAAAACAGGTTTGGTATTATGGCAGTCATTGATATTTGCCCCCATGATAAAAGGTAAGCACTGTTCATTTAACAGGGTACTTGTGACAGTCATGATCAAAACATTTACGGTACAACAATCAGACAAATGTGGTGGAAACAAAACGGAGTAGGCAAATAAACCAATAACATAAGGCCATGCAAACAAATCAAAAGGTGAAAAGGTCACTTAATACCTACAAAATGATTTCCTAAGACCTTACGTGACGTCCTGGCGTCTCCCTGGTGGGGAGAGGTCAGGAGAGAGCCAGTGGAACAGAGGGTGGCAGGGCACCAGGCGAAGTCCGACACCGCTGTCCACAGCAAGGGTTGCGAGGTGAAGAGGAATGAGCAGCAGAGAGGAGGGGACCGGGGGGTAAGGTCAGGCGTCAAGCCGTTCACATTTACAGCCGAGAGGAGCCCAGGAGTGGAGAGTGAACTGGAGCTGCCCTGCTAGATTAGATTTCCGCTAGCCAATGTAAACCTTGGTGTAATTGGACCACCATTAAGAACTACAAAATAATGGAATTGGGCGAGACGTTGAGTAAGGTCTGTTCTGATGAAAAGTGTACCTTGGAATGTGATATGAAAACTGAAAGGCAACTGGAGAATGGACTGCTGGCTACACAGCACTACGTTTCAAAGTGTTTTGAGAAAATGAACAAAATGATTACCAACCATGCTGTTATTGGAGAGCACTGAATCTCTTTCTCAAACACACACACAGACACTTTGGTGCTTGGTCAGTCACAAGGGAAATTCATGGGTGAAAACGCATTCATTTGAATTAAAATTAAAGTCTTCTTTAAGTAGTTTGATCTACAGGAAATGGGAGAGAGAGAGGATTTTAAGAATTTAAATTATTTTTCAAATGTGTAAATACAGGCACACACTCTTGTGACAGTGAAACTCTGAAACTTTTCCATTTGGAATAAGTACTGTGGAGTGTAGCTTTTAAGACTTTTAAGGAATATTACACACAGTTACATGTACTGAAAACTCAGACCATCACATCCTGTCTGGTTTTAAAAAGTAATATGATTACATAACACGTGTAATTGTTACTCTCCAACACTGGCTGCCCTCAGTTTGCGAATAAGCTGTGATGGTTGTGTGGATGGTGCCCTATCAGCAGGCTTGCCCACCTGTGTGATGGTCCTGGAGTTGACACATAGGGAGCCAAGCATTTAGAGCTCAGTGGTAAGGGGCCCAGTGCTCTGGATGTTCTTCATGATGGAATGAACCACCTCCGAGGTGGTGCCCTGCCCCCCGATGTCTGGGGTGTGCAACTACAACGATCAAGAGAGGCAAACATCAATTCATTAAAAATCTTACACCACCTTCCATACTTGTAAACATACAGACACTAGGAGCATAAACAGTGCATGGGGCTATCTGGGGCTTCTGTCAAATATTATACACGCTTCAGACAAAGAGATAAAGTTCCATTATTAATGGCGTTTCCATTTCTAGATTTGGCTGGAAATTATTAACACCTGAAGGTGTCAAAATATTTGAACAACCACAACCTTTCAGGCAGGCTCTTATGAGTGATGCTCCTTACCCGAGTCTCATTCATGGTCTGAAGGACAGCGCCGCGGATCATACTCGCATACTCATGAAGCCTGGAAAAATCAAGAGAAGGTTCCCCAGTTATCACTTAAAAAAACAAATACACATTCAAAATTTACAAGGTCATGCAGTCAAAATGTACAGTTTGGATTCAGACTGTAGTCAAGCCTACAACTCTGACATTTCAGAAATAGTGCTTTGTATGGTCAGTAAAATAAATACACTCAGCAAGGCTTGGAAATCTGGACACACGGAACGTGGAGCTCACTTGAGGTGATCCAGCATGAGGCAGCTGGCCAGCAGCATGGCGGTGGGGTTGGCGATGTTCCTGTCAGCAATGCTCTTGCCTGTGTTCCTAGTGGCCTTGTGGACAAAAGAGAGTAGCCATCAATCTGACAGCATGCCTAGCCAGCCAAGAGAACACCAAGCTGGTAAAAACAAGTACAGGGGCCCTCGTATTGGGGTGGGGGTAGATTTCATTTCAAGATTTTCTGCATGCTGCTTCTCACTATTATCATTATGCAGTTGAGCTTTCCTATGTACCCATGTTGTGCACTGGCAATAACATACTAACGTACTCACGGTCTCAAAGACAGCGTAGTTGTTGCCGTAGTTGGCCCCCGGCACCAGACCAGGACCACCCACTAGTCCAGCACACACGTTGCTGACCACATTGCCATACAGGTTGGGCATTACCATTACATCAAACTGTTGAGGCTTGGACACAAGCTGAAAAGAAAAAAACACCACCAACACCTTTTAAAACATAGTACAGTGTTTCCCATACATTGACTTATTTATGGCAGCCCACCACAATATCAACATTGACCACAACACAATGATTTTCCAGGTTGTACTAAATTGTGCTTAAAGCTGGTTAGCATCATAACCATGCTACGCTAATTTGTTAAAAACTGTTGCATTCAAGTTAATTCTGCACACCTACCACCACAAATAGAATTCAATTCAGTAGGAAACACTGCAGTAATAGCACACAGGTTTTAATAATGCTTACAGGAATTACTATTCATTTAATAATGCTTACAGGAATTACTGTTCATTTAATAATGCTTACAGGAATTACTATTCATTTAAGACAATTGGAGAGGAAACGTTACAATGAATAACTGATAGCTGATGTTCACTATTCACAACATCACGGCCACTTCCGGTTTGGGACAACTTGGTGAAAGCAAACGCATGGACAACTGAAGTGAATTAAACAATTACACCGAATGTTCAGCCATTTAGCTGGGTCATTTCTTTATGAGCCAGCTGGTAGTTTGTAGGGGCACTCAAGTCAATTCAGCTGTCGTCCACTTCATACTGTAGAGCTTTTGCCATTCTATATAGCTCATCAGATAGTTCTGTAACATTTTAAATGAGCAACTGGAAAACCACATGGTTTTGTCCTCACCGAGTGCAGCCGACTGCACTTTATGTCAAGAGGAAATGATGTGTCTGCGATGTCATACAAAATAACAACACTTCCTCTACTACAGCTTTACATCTACATTTTCACTTTGCATCTTTTACCACTGTAAGATTTTTTTTTGGAGGCAGATAATTTTCTTAATCTTAAAGAAAATTCTTTGTTAATACTTAACAAAATCATTTTGATGCCAAACAGTCAAAAATTTCACACAATTTCCAATACACAACCACTACCCAGTAGCAAGTTGTGGCAGCTATGCTAAGGCATGTCTATGAGCCATTTTCTGGTTAACTGCTTTTAAACAATAACACAGTATTGCCTCAGTAAACAAGGAACCACATAAATATAACAAGATTCATCAAGGTGGATGGCAATGCAAACCTGCATAGTGGTGTTGTCCACAATCATGCTGTCAAAGGCGATGTCTGGATATCCAGCGGCCACCTCCTTACAACACTGCAGGAACAGGCCGTCCCCCAGCTTCCTGCAGGCCACGGAGAGGAGAGGAGAACAGTGACCTTCTAGCTTTACATCTTCTCAATAGGTCAATTAGCAGATGCTCCCGTAAGAAGCCATTCAAAAAAATGATACATTAAAACACCTCTTCTAAGAGCAATTCTTACAAGAAGCATAGAATGCAAGAACATGCAAGACCATATGGAGAGCATCAGGCCAGGTTAAAAGCACAAAATGTGAGTTAGCAAGTAACGGGAAAATAGCACAATCATATCAAGATAACTGTTAATGAGTGAAAATATGAATAATCCACTTCATGAAGCATATGAGGGGAAACAGGAAGAGGCTGATCATGGTCATCAAGATACATCTTAATGCACAGTGCTAGAATGCACCTAGAGTGTGCATGCATGAGTGTGTTTGGGGGGAAGGTTATAGGCATGCACGAGTGTGTGAGTGTGTTTGGGGGGGAAGGTTATAGGCATGCACGAGTGTGTTTGGGGGGATAAAGGCGTAGAGTAGAGCGACTCACATGATGTTGGCTTTGTGCACAGCTGTGACCCTGCGCCGGCCCTTCTCGCGGGCCAGTTTGAAGGCGTACTCAGCGATGCGCAGGGAGTTGAACCTGGTAATGATCTTCAGACTCTCCACCACACCAGACACACTCTGACAGGGAATGACAGAAAATATGCAGTGATGATAAGAGAGGCTGTGTGTGTGAGTGTGCGTGCGTGCGTGCGTGCGTGCGACTGAGTGAGAATACACAAAGACTTACCTCGTGCTCCAGACTGCTGTACTCTCCCTCCGTGTTCTCTCGGATGATGATGATGTCTATGTTCTTGTGGCGGGTCTGGACCCCTGGGAGGGACTGACAATGCATCACATTGGCAAAGAGGTCCAGAGTTGTGCTGAGAGAAATATAAGGGGAAGACTGAGGGTCATTGAGGTCAACACCAACAGAAATCCGTCAAAAGCATATAATTGTCATAGATTTTCTGTACATGTATATCCATACATAATATAACATGAACTAATCCAATAATCTTACCGGAGAAGGTTATTCCTAGATTTAACGGATGGTGGCATAGTGTGGTTGGTTTCAATGTTTCCTACAAACAAGGTATATGCGTTGAACAATCAAATTCATGTCAACATGAAAAATCACTGTATGGGAGTTAAACTGAAGCGGTCATTTCAAATAATATGGGAATCAGCTTTTATTGTTCATACCCTTAAGAGCCACTCCATTGCGACGGATGGCAGTGATGGCATTGCTGATGTTTTCCTCAGCGTCCTGAGAAGAGTTCACATTCACCACTTCAAAGTCCACAGGAACACAGCTGAATCTTCAAAATGATGACAACATGACAGTTATAACCACAGACACTGACACAGCTACAATACAAGTACACCACCTCAAGAGCTTCTTGAAAGCAGTCAAATTCCTGTGGGTCAGTTTGGCTCTAACTTTAGCTTCACCAGCTCACTTCGCATACCTGAAGAGTTCCCTCACATGGTTGAGCAGCTCGGGTCCGATTCCATCTCCAGGAATGAGGGTCACAGTGTGTCGACCGCCATACTTTGCAGGGGGTGGCTGAGGTAGTGACCAGTTCAGAATTAAACTCAAGACAACAATTCTTCTAGTGTATTTGACTGTCTCGTGAATATGAACAAGACATTGAAATATGGTTATTGGAGTGTTGAGCTGTTTAATGTTGTTAAATGCCTGGCTGGTACTTACAATGATTGGGCCCTTTTTGAAGACAGCAGACGGAAGGAGAGAGAGAGAACCAGTCAGTAGAAAAAAAGGCAACACACCAGAACTTATGAGTAAAGATGAAAGATAAGATAACAGCTCTAACACGGGTTGCATCTACCCCAAGGATAAGGCCTAGTATCAGAAAGAAATGAGGACAGAAACTGAAACTGATTCTGGAACAGGTTCAGTCTTGATCTGACAAAACCATTCTAGATCAGGGTTTGATCTGTTCCAGAGTCCTCCGCAATCTGAGTTTAGGACTATTGAAGAATGCTGTAGCAGCCCATATTACCAGGGGGGCAGGAGGAGTAAAATGTGAGGATGCGGAGTGGTAGTTACCAGGGGCACAGTGGGAGTGAAGGATTGGTAGGCATTATTAGGCAAGGTGGACTGGGATTGGGTCAAATTCTTCCTCCACCTCATTAACCGCAGTAGATCTGCAAGCCAATTTTATTAGGATTGGCCCTATCCAGAGCCAGGGATCTGGACATCAGAAGACATCCTGATTGTGTTAATAAAAAACAAAAAAATAAATAAGAACCTCACCGTGTACGTCGACTTCCCTCGGTGACAGTTGACCACAGCACCGAACACCTGTAATCAAACGAGAGATATCTTGTTGGTTAATGGTTAGAAGCTAACGTTACCTGGCCCTGAATGATGAACTAGCAAACACTAGACACCAGGTAATGCAAGACTGAGTGAGCTGTATTGTGTATTTATGTCACCGCGGTTATTACTTGGGCTGACCGGACGACAGACCATTAAAGAAAATCTTCGTTAGCTAACGTTAACGTTAGCTTATTGCTAACATCAACCAACCACTCGGAACTAACTGACCTTGCATTGGCTCGTGTGGGGTTAGTCGGGAAACGGGTTACTCCGTTTTCATTATATGCTTTTGATAATCATTTCAGATGAATCAGAGACTTACTCTTGCTGAATTTCCCAGTCGTCCACCCCAAAGGCCCAATGGTTTCAAGGCTTGAGAGAGAGAAAGCACAGTGCTGGAGGCTGCCATCTTGGTCAGAGTGCGGAAGTTTGATTGACACAACAACCAGTCGTAAAGAGGTATAGGCTCCTCCTGGGTCTCACCCTATTTTTTACAGTCTATGGTCTCACCAGAGAATGTCTCACTACTAGACCACCCGACACAGCAGATCAAGTTATGTATTTTTCTCTTACTGTTCTGTAAGAATCCAAGTCAGGAATTCATATCATCCCGCTGTTGTTTCTACTGTAGCCTGTATTAAAACAAAGAATGTTGATCAATTTTGAATGAACAATATAATTGTACTTACTGTCATATAGGCTACTCTAAGATAGCATATAACCTAGTAAGTGGTTTTCAAGGCCTACTGGGCTATGTAATCTGACCATTAGGGTTTTTTGATAATGGTAGCCTATATCTGAAAACGTTCAGGGCCCCAAACTGTATAAGTTCACCCAGTTTCATGCCTTTATGAAAGAATTGGACCTAATTTTCACATACCCCCTGTAGCCTACTATGAAAGTTCAGTAAAACGGTAGGCAGGCTACAGTTTTTAGCCATTGACCAATGCACAATTAATGCCAATTTTGATCATCTGAGAGCAGCATGCAAAAATGAATAAAAACACGAGGGACAAATAGAAATATCAAACAGAAAAAGCATTTTAAGTGGATATATATGGATTTTGTGTGAAAAACTGAAACATGCCTATTTCTGAAATTGACAATAATAGTGTAGCCTATTGCAATAGTTGACAGTGTTTGTGTCACCACTTTTTTTAAATCTGGCCTGACGTTATTCAAGCCTCATCAATGTATCTTGTACATAATTTCCATGCTACTGAACTGCTTTTCAGGAACTGTGAAAAGTAGTGTGCAAGGCCTACACGTTTCTGAGCCTTGTAGGCCTATATTTCACACAGAGAGTAATTAAAGGGACACCAGGCAACATTTTCGTGTTAATTAATCATCTTCGTAAATTGGTATATGGTTAAATGACTCATTACAGGGCGAATGAAGACTCTCTCGCCCGCCCCTACTGCCTGTAAGAAGAATATCCCACTTGCAAGTTCAGTGTTTCCTACCCGCCGACCGAAGCAGGATCAGTTTACATCCTGCATACAGCACAGAGGCAGGCTAACGAAACTCTAGCGAATGTTGCAAACGTGTGTATAATGGCAGAGCCAGTGAAGAAGCAGTGAAAACCCTTGACGGAAGATGCAAAGAAAAGGAAAAAAGCTTCAGACCGAGCGAGGGGGTTTGAGAAAAAGCATCAAGCTTGCCTGGTGTCCCTTTAACTGGTAAGAAAGACTGCTTATGAAATATCAAAACTGGGCTGAGTTTGGCCTTATCACAAAGGTGATGGGCAATTCCATGCAAAGGTCATCCTTACCATGGAAAAAAAAGTTGTGCATACGCAAATAGAACTGTTGTTAAAATCTTCATTTAGGTCTATATATTATTGTTTGTAACTGATCTGATTGAATTTGATGGAGAATGACACTCTTTTCACATCATAAATATGGTGTGCAACCATACCAGAAACAACATTTTTCACATGGTAATATTATACATATTTAAAAAGTGGATAAATGGACCCAAGGTTCAAACAAATTGTGTAATTTGACAAATTCCACATTGATATGGGAATGGTAGAGCAATGTCTATGCTCAGCTTGCCTTTAAGAGTGCAACTCCTTACATTTGTAAGGCTTTTGTTTTTAAGTCAGCAAGTTCCATGGCCATGTCACATCCATAACGTTTTATAGGAAAAGTTTATGCTACACATACAGTGTTGATGCGACAATTTCCATAGTGTCTGTGCAAAGCTGATTTATATGAATGTAAAGTGTGATGACCAAATTGTGCCCCTTTCTTACTTTTAAAACCTTTAATGGTGCGTTATGGATGTTACATTATGTAAATTTACTTTATTATACCTCAAAGCCGATAAAACGTCTGTTCTGGTGGCATGTCAGTTTCAATGCATTTCACCTTAGTGTTTACAATTGACATTTCAAAGATTATTAGGTTGATCAAAGCCACAGGGAGGCCTCGCCTAAGCATTAGCAAAACAAACATAATATTAAAATACCTCCAGTGATTAGCCTAGCCATAGCCTATTTTCAAGTGGCCTAATAAAAATCTGAAAATCTGAGCGATTATCTTCCCGTAACTGTCATACTGTTGTTGTACAGTAACTGGATTATCGTGTTAGCTGGTGAAGATGGCTGACTTTGCAGCTGGAGTTAACATAGCAACCTCCTTCTGTTGCAGATCTGTTCAGCCTGCCGTTCATGTCTGCTTAATACATAGTTCTCAGTAAAATGTCAAGTTTTTGCCTGAAATTGCACTGTGCCTATTTTGGGGTCAACCATCAAGTGCTGGACCTCTATAGAAAGCTGAGAACCTGTAGCTTTCGTAGGAAGCAGTCAAGATAACTGTGTGATGTACTGACAAAGAGCTACAGAGGCTAGAATATAGTTTTTTTCTTTCTGCGGGATTACAAGCATCTCTGAACTGACCACATTTCAGCCCTCTAGGTCACTTGATATCCCTTAGAAACACAACTGAGCCCTAGCACCAGGTCTTGTGAAGCTGTGTGCAAAAGTTGATCAATATAGAATGAAAATATGAGTGCTTTAGACTATTATTTGCCAAGGTATGCCCATGCGTTTTGTAAAATCCCTATGGATACTCCCCATAGGACTTTTTGTTATCCAAAATGCATGCTGACAATCAAATTATTACTGCACATGAACCCCTTTGTGTAGAAGCATAATCCTGGTCTCAAATGAAAGGTAACACTTTGAGGTTTCTTGTGGACTATTTAGATTGTATGTCAGGTGTTCTGATATAGACTGACTACACAAAATATGGAATAATTACAAAAAAGTCTCTATTTTTGCATTTACTTTGTTGGTTCAATGAGTGTGTATAAGATAGACTATACATCTGTACAACTAATATTGGATAATACAACATGAAGATTCAATTTCTATGGATTCTTGTGAATATTTCAGTACCCAATATGAGGCATCTACTTATTGTGCTGCAGCCAGAAGTCAGGGTATCACCAAAAGCGGAGGAGAGGGAGGGGGGCATTTTGGATCAAATTTAATTGAGACATAATAAAATTAATCTGAGAATGTAAAGCACTATACAGATTGTACATGAAAAAAGTTGTGATTTTTGGATTCCCAAGAGCCAAAGCTTTGAAATGGTGTATAACATTACTATGCTACATAGCAATATGGTGCATACAATTGATTTAGAATGTTGGGGGGAGGTGGGGGAGGGGTAACCATCCCGCCGGCGGGACACTGAAAGTTATTTGGTTAACACAGTTTCATTTTAAATGACGCGATATGCCAGCATTTGAAGTGTCAGGTCCTCTGTAGCTAATACCCACAGAGTAACATGAGTAACGGCAGCAATAAACTAGATGTACCGCATAGCGGTACAAAATATGACCGCCTCTCAGTCCTGCATATTCTCTTCGCAAAAATAAATCACGCTTGTCAATTTGTCTCCATCTCCTACTCCTGCAACTCATGTGCGTGTAAATGAGTGTGTGTATATGTGAGTTTGCTTTTGTTTATAAGAGTATGTCTGTGTGTCTGTGTGTGTCTGTGTGTGTGCATGTGCGCATGTGCGTATGCTTGCCTGTGTTTGTGTTTATGTGTGTGTGTGTGTGTGCATGTGCATGTGTTTGCATGCGCACATGCGTATGTGTGCCTGTGTGTGTTTATGTGTCTGCATTCATGTGGGTGTGTGTGTGTGTGTGTGTGTGCTTGCCTGTCTGTATGGGTTTATGTGTGTGTGTGCTTGCCTGTCTGTATGTGTGCGACTGTGCGTGCGTGTGTGTGTGTGTGTGTGTGTGTGCGTGCGTGTGCGTGTGCATGTGTGCACGTGCATGTACTTTATGGGTGCAAATCACAAATTAGTGGGTATGGGTTAGGTTAATGCGGGCTCTTGACACTAACATACCATAAATATTTTGTCATCTTGGGTGCAACGGTTCAGGTAGGGCTAGTTATTTAGGGGAGTGGCCACTAAGTATCATGTTCCCTGGTGTTTCAGTAACCCGGGAATCACTGACCAAAATGGATGACGGTAAAAGAAAAAAATTAATTCCTTTTTTATATTTTAAATGACTTGTTGTCCTGATTCTTCCTGTGGATCTTAGTGGGCACTGAGGAAGCAATACTTTCATTGCTAGTTTTTCATGATTACTATTTCAATTGTTTCATATCAAAATTCACTACTTAATTATGTGTTTTATGTAGTTTGTCGAGGACTGGTTCAGACACGTCACATCCATAACGTGAAACCGTCACATCCATAACGCCAGTTTTTCCTACATAATGCATTACGAAAATGACGCATAGTTTCAAAAACACACTTTTTGTGTGAAAACCTGTAATCTCTCACAAAAGTGTGTCCATTTCTTGTCACATCCATAAAGCTGATAAAATGGCTTGTATTCTTAGGATGAAATTGATTATATGCAATTTGAGGATTTCTCAGTATTCAGAGGACAGATGTTACATTAAAATGTATGCAAATTAATTCACTGATACTAATTTTGCCCCCACTTTAAGGCATTTTGTTTACCAATATGAGTCCAATTTTCACATCCATAACGCTGGAACTGCCCTGATACAAGGCCTTGTCACTTGTTGAGATAATGGGCAAATAAAGATGAATGTTCCACAATCTTGCATACCTCTTTAAACGGATAGTGTAGAAAGGCATTGAATAACCAGTCAGGTTAGGCTGTTGGTAAACTCACATTCATGTAGAAATAAAGATATCAGTAATTAAATTCCTTAAGCTCAAGAGACAGCTCAACTTTAAATAATATATTAAATAGTAGTAATTAAAAAGTTAGGCCTATATTAATTGCTAATAAAAGACTTAGCCTTTTGTGTGAGTGAGTATTAGGAAAAAAGATGGGTAGGATTGATGGGGAAAATAATAAAATAAATAAAATAGGTATTCACATCCAGTTGTCATTGACTGTGTGTAATAAGCAATATAGTTATGATATGATAAAAATTATTTCTGTCTTGTCTTGCTTGATTCAGTCTAGCCCAGCCATCACCAAATGGCGGACCGCGGTCCGATTCCGGACCGTGGCGTGATCCTATCCGGACCCAGACGTTTGCAATAATAGCCTAATTTAGATTTTCACGTAAGATGTCAAAGCTGCGCTAAATGTTTCGTTGGTTAGGATAACAGCATTTACTTCAGGAACCATAATTACAGTGCATTTCTGTACTGTTCTTCCTAGGCTTCTTATTCTTATTACAGTGCATGAAAATGCACTGTACTGTTCTTCCTAGGCTTCTTCTTATTCTTCTTCTTTTTCTAACGCGTTTAATGCAGCTTCAACCGTTTAACGTAGAAACTTCATTCAAACTATGTTACGTAGGTCTTACTTAGGACATGGGTGCTATGTATTTTTCAGCTTTGTAACTTTTATACTTTTTAAACTATTAATTAAAAACTGTTCAAAATTTCCCCATAGACTTAACATGGGCTGATGACATCACAATAGAGCCGTTAAGCAATTAGAATCCTATGGCGGGTGTTCAGGCCACCTGTCCCAACTGCCAGTCTCAGGCTTTAAGCATACAAACTGGCCTATTAAGACTACACACCCTATTCAACTGCTTCCTCTGCCAAAAACTGTTTCAAAATAAAGTCCTCACTACAATATTTCACTGTTAAACAATTTAACCCCTTTAAACTACTGAACTTTTGAACTGTTCAGCCATTGTAACTGTTACTTGTCATCAACTATCCCAGATAGCAGGCGGGCATTGAAACTATGTAGAATCAACATTACATTGTCAACCATAAATCACTGAATCAATGTCGGGTTCGATGTTGATTTAACATCAGTTTGCACCCTCAGTTAATATTGAAACAATGTTGATTTATTAACTATAGACCAGCGGAATTTCAATTGTATTTCAATTAAAATAAATATTGAAACAATGTTGAAATTACAACCAAACTAAAGATCAATGCGATTTCAATGGTATTTCAATTCATATTAAACCGCAGTAAACCACTATAAATCTGGCAAAATATTGGGAAATTCATACCTGCTTTATCTACAGCCAGGATACATTTGGCTAGGCCTAGGTATGTCTGGTTTAGGCTACACAAGCTTGCATAAATAACCATTGACAACTTGTTATCAGTTTGAAAAGCAAGTGCATTTATTCACTCTTCTTCATTTATAAATTCCCGTGTGCTGTGCTTCCCTGCCATCTATTCAGTAGGCCTCACGGTTGCAGTCAGCCTGACCATCCCACACACACACAAGCCCACCCGATACCAAAATTCCCCTGACTCCCCATAAATAACAAACACACAGTATCATGCTGTAGCAACACTTCATAAACTGAACCCAAACATTTAGATTTGGACCTATAGGTTATTTATATAATCAGTATCGTAATTTCTGTCAACTATGCCGATCTCCATACATGTTCAGTAGCCTATATTTTCATTTAGTCAAGCAGTGACATGTGGTTTTAATCAGTGTTGGGCAAGTTACTTCAAAAATCGTAATATATTATGTATTACTTATTCAAAGTAATTCATTACATTATAATATTACTGTCTCTGAATTGTAAGGCATTACACTACTATTGTATTACTTTTAAAGGTGCCATGTAAAAATTGAGGTAAAAATATCAAAAAAAATGAGCTACACGCATCAAAAAAGAATGAGAAGAAATAAAGGCGTGATGTCATAAAAAAAATGACAAGATATAGTGCTGCAGAGAGATCAACCTAAATTAGCATGCTAAATTACTAGCCACAGCCCGACAGGTGTCATAATATCAGTTTAGACCATGGAGCGGTATCGCGGCAACATAACCGCCAGCCAAACTGCAATACGCGATGTTCTCGGTTGTTACTCTAGGATAGACCAACTCACTTTCTGGAGGTATACTGCCCCATCTTTTATGGGATGTGGAGTATGAATTGATTTTTTTTTGGCGGACATTACACATGGCACCTTTAAGTTACTTTTACCAAAATATCTGGAAATATGGATTTGGAATTCTAAATGCAGTTTATTATGCTTAATGTAGCTCATTGCACTTCTAATGGAGGGTGATGTGGTACAACATAATGACTGAGCTAGGCTTAAGGCTACAGTAGAATGCAATAGGTGCAGTGATGGCTCATGATGCAATACAAAGGAACAATCATAGCCAGAATTTTTGGTTAAAGAAGACAAAAGGTCAAAGTCTGGTCAATTGTGATAGAAATGCTGTAACTTTGGAGGCAGGCCTACTCATTAAAATCAACAGAGAGCCCACTACCTGTATATTGTAACCCAAAACTTAAAGACATGTCAAGATAGGCTACACAGTGCAGCTACTGGCCATTTTGGTGCCCTAACTGATGAAATACAGTATTAACCTAAGTATGTCATCATATGGCCAACTATAAAGATGTAATCTGCCTGTTCCCAGGGATGGGTAGTATTTCTGAAACATGTAATATGTGTTTCAAATGCAAAATAGTATTTTGTCATTTGTATTTTATTGGGTTGAAGGAAATGGCTCTGTATTTTGTATCAAAATACTTTATTGGTGTAATATTTTTGTATTTTAAAAATACTGCAAAATACTAAATGTGAAAACACAAAAAAAGTAGATACTACAGACAGGTGTAATGAATAATTGGTAATTAGGCAACAATAGTTTATGTTTATCGCAATCAGCTAATGTGAGAACAGCTGTGTTCAACAACACTTACAGATTTTCAGTGACGGCTATTGCTGAAGCATCAGCCCTGGTCTGAAGCACTGGTGTGAAGTGGTACGCAAGTGAAGATGAGCAAGTTGACCTGTGCAAGTTCACATAAGGACACTGACAAAGGCAACCATGTCCCATTGTCTCCATGCCAATCTTTAACAGAAAAATGTCAGATATCTCAACCACAATGACATCAATAGATGGTAAGGTGTTGACTGTGTTTGGATTCCCTTCCTTGTAGCATCACTGTAACAAGATTCTGTGATTTTCACAGCATCACTGCTGTTTTGGAGAAAAAATGTGTACTGTATTTGTGAATACAGTATGTTGCTGTAGTTTCGCTATGAATTATGGTCAAACTACAGTAATACAAATTTGCTGCGAGTCATAACACAGTAATAAATCTGACTCCTCCCTCACTTGTCAGCTTTTTGAAAATTTTGAAAAAACATGGCGGAAAATCAGTTGGGGTTTTCTGTTTTCTTTTTGCACATAAACACAAAGTTAAGCTCCCAGATAGCAAGGTGACATTGATATTATGTTGATTTTCCATCCAAATCATCATTTTGAAAAGATATTGAAAAGTCATGGATTTATGGTTTACTGGGAAATTTTGACGTGGTGATTGAAACGTGCACCGCGCGACGACGTTTGAACTGTCCGGCGGCGGGAGATCATTTTTCAGCAACAGTTCAGTCAGTCAGACCAACAGTGTTCAGCACTCTGTCAAGTTCGCAGCTCCACCTTAATGGTAAGCAAGCATTTATTTATGTAACGTTAATGTTTCATTGTGAAATTGTACTACATTAAATTCGGGCATGTGTACAGTCTATGTACGTTGTACTGTCTAACTTACAAACTCATCCATGCTTGTTGGATCAACTAAGTAAGTAACATTAGGCTGGCTATCATAGTTGCTGTTGCTGTGAAACGTTAACGTTTTGGCAGTCTCATTTATATTAGGCCTACCTTAGTTCTCAGTAAGTTACAGTTTATTATATTCATAAAATTTATATAAAACATTAAGCTAGTAGTGCTAGGTCTAGTATGTCACTGTCACAATGTTAGGCTGAAGATGATGTGCTGCTGGTTAGCGTTGCGTGGAGGTTTAGCTGCTACCAGCTAACTTATGTAACGTTAACTCATAAGTAATCAGTACATATATCTATGTGTTGCTGCAAGCAAACATCATCAATAGAGCTCACCCAGCTGGCTAACGTTAGCAGCTAAATATACCTTTTGAAACTGAGTTATGCTAACACCATCTTCAGCCTGGCATTTTGACAGTAAACTCAAAAAACATACAGTATATATATAAATGATTGTTCTAAAGTTTCACTTGTAAGTAGCCTTCAGTTTCAGTTGAAATTGTTATCTAACACTGTTTATCTTTTTTTCTTATATTTCTGCTAGGTGCTGCTTCACTTTGCTACTGGTGGTGGATCAGGCTGACTGCAAACGTTGGTCCTAACGTTAGGATGCAGCACACGAAAATTTCTAAACGGAAAAAGTGAATAAATGTACTTGCTTTTCAAACTGATAACAAGTTGTCAATGGTTATTTATGCAAGTTTGTGTAGCCTAAACCATACCTAGGCCTAGTCAAATTTATCCTGGCTGTAGATAAAGCAGGATATGAATTTCCCAAAATTACTGTATATAATATTACAGCACTGGTATTACTACTGTACTAAGTTACAGTATGATCCATAAGTACTGTGATTAAAATATGGTAGACAATTCAATACTGTATACATTACAGCACTGGTAGTACTACTGTAGTTTGCATTTACAGTATCAGGCATGGAGGTACTGTGATTTCATATACAGTAGGTGTACTGTAGAGTGAAATACAGCAACTTGCTGGTTATTTGCTGCCAGCAAGTTGCTGTAAATTTTACGTTAAACTTTTTACAGTGATCCTTTTCTGCATTCCACAGTGGGGAGAAGTTCACCTTGTTTAATTAAATAACAATTCTATTTCCTTATTAGCTGCATACTTGAGGTTGGAGATATTAAGGCACGTCAAAGTCTCTCACATACTGGAACTTCAAGATACATAGCGAATGATTTTCTTATTCAGTTCTGCACTGGACTTGAATTACGAATTTTTGGCACAGATACACAATTATGATTTTGGCCTATTGATTATAATGTGGTTAATTGAAAGCTCTGTCAGTCATTTGGATAAGCATCAGCTAGATGACTAAATGTAAATGTAAATTCTTGAATTATTCTTAATTTTGATCACACTACATGAACTTGCATATGGTATACGACAGGGGCCAAAATTATTATCTTTGATAACATAGTTAGCATAACTGCTAGCAAACATTAGAGCCATTCCAACTGTCAGTTATAGTCAATTATCTACCTAAATAATTTAACCATTTAAATTTTCCACCTATTTAACCGTTCAATTATTCCAACCATATTAAACCTTATCTACCAAGCAAATCATTTAACTATATAAACTATCCACCTATTTAACTGTTCAGTCATTCCAACTATATTAAACCTCATCTACCTAGCAACCAATATAGTTTGTTTTTACTCTGTATGATATTTTACATAATAGTTTTTGCATTTTCATGCACTGTATTTCCTTCAGGAAATGCTTTTCTAGTTACAGTGCATGAAAATGCACTGTCTATTCTTCCTAGGCTTCTTCTTCTTCTTCTTCTTCTACTTGGCGTTTAATGCAGCTTCAACCGTTTAGCGTAGAAACTTCATTCAAACTATGTTATTTAGGTCTTACTTAGGACATGGGTGCTATGTATTTTTCAGCTTTGTAACTTTGTCCCCATTGACTTAACATTATGATTATGACATCACAATACGGCCGTTAAGGCGAGACACTACAGGTGAATAGGGTAAAATTTTTAACAAGCAGATATCACTATGAAACTTCCCCAGTTGATTACTTACATTAATATGAGAAAAAAATGTATTACAAGTTTGCTGTAATTTAATGTTTACATATGCAAATTAGGCATTATCTAATTAAATATCGCTAATTTGCATACATTTTAAGGCACGAGAAACCTGAGCATTGGATACAGCCAAGTTCAAAATTATGTTTTCATTGTGTTCAGATATTAGATGGGAAAACATTTACAGAGGGATTTATGAATATCTACTTTTGTTATCCTGTAAATCAGAAAATTATGTCACTAGCCCTAAAAAATCGCTTTTTTCCATGTTTTTAGGCATAAAATGTCGTGTAAGTCAGGCTAGGAATAATATATCAACAAACCCCTCTGTAGAAATCTTCGACATATAGTTAGGCATAAGTCTAGAAAGTTTGGTGTATGTACGTGCTTCTGAAGTGGAGTTTTTGAGCTCAGAGTGTGAGTGGAAACTCATTTTGAGAAAACAGCCTTGAAAGACAGCCAATGAGATTCCGTTCTCAGCCTAGACTCGCCTTTGAACTTTCGCGATTGGTTACTGATACAAAGGAAGTGTCCATATATGGATCACATAGCGTGATACAGGAAAAACAGAGCTTTCAACGGTAGTACACATGTTATGTTTTGGACCACGGTGGAGGGAGTGCATGCAAGGTTAGAATGCTAACTTTTGCTGAATTTAGGAGAAATATACGAGGCAGTAGTAGACACAATATAATGAAATAAACACCTATATGTGTAAATCGGACTTTTTTGTTGTAGTAGTGTGATAGAATACATGCTAAGGTAACATACTAGCTCAAAATCTCGAAATTGACCAGTGCATGAAAAAACGATGTTTTCACCTGCCGTGTCTCGCCTTAAGCAATTAGAATCCTATGGCAGGTGTTCGGGCCACCTGGATCAACTGCCAGTCTCAGGCTTTAAGCATACAAACTGGCCCTATTAAGACTACACATCCTGTTCAACTGCTTCCTCTGCCAAAAACTGTTTCAAAATAAAAGTCCTCACTACAATATTTCACTGTTAAACAATTTAACCCTTTAAACTACTGAACTTTTTCAACTATGACTCCTACCCACTGTAGCTAGTTAGCTAAGTAACATGGTTAGCATAGTTAGCATGCTAGTTAGCATTTTTAGCAAAACTGCTAAAAACGATTAGCTAAGTCAGCTAAGTAACGTGGTTAGCATAGTTAGCATGCTAGCATGTTAGCATGCTAGTTAGCATTTTTAGCAAAACTGCTAAAAACAATTAGCTAAGTCAGCTAAGTACCGTGGTTAGCATAGTTAACATGCTAGTATGTTAGCATGCTAGTTAGCATTTTTAACAAAACTGCTAAAAACGATTAGCTAAATGGCGTGGTTAAGCATAGTTAGCATGCTGGTATGTTAGCATGCTGGTTAGCATTTTAACAAAACTGCTAAAAAGCGATTAGCTTCGTAACATGGTTAGCATAGTTAGCATGCTAGTTAGCATAGTAACTTTGTTAACATTATTATCTTTGTTAACATAGTTAGCATAACTGCTAGCAAACATTAGAGCCATTCCAACTGTGGGTTATCAGTCAACTATCTACCTAAATAATTTAACCATTTTTAAACTATCCACCTATTTAACTGTTCAGTCATTCCAACTATATTAAACCTCATCTACTTAGCAACCAATATAGTTTGTTTTTACTCTGTATGATATTTTACATCATATTTTTGCATTTTCATGCACTGTATTTCCTTCAGGAAATGCTTTTCTCGTTTCGCTTGCTGCTACTCAGCCATAGCCTAGAAATCTAGACGCGCCTCTAGCGGCCAGAGCTAGTCTAGCAACTCTCCGTTGGCTTGTGAGCTCGAGAAATCGAAACTAGCCTGAAACGAGCGAGGAGAGGAGACGGGACGAGAAACAATCAGATGGATATCTAAGTTAACGATAAGTAAGTTATTTTCAAATTATCGATTGCTCAAAGAGGAGAAAGCTAGACAGCGAGAACAGAGCTTTATATAACGATACGGGGGCAATACCACGCAAAACGTCCGTAAAGCCAACTAAATATGGATGTGACAGTTTTGTCGGAATTGCCCTGGACCTCTTCTATACATTCTGAGCAGAGGTGGAAAAAGTAAGAAAATATTTTACTCAAGTAAAAGTACCAATACCTTGATGAAATATTATTCAAGTACAAGTTAAAATACCGATCTGAAAATGTACTCAAGTAAAAGTAAAAAGTAGTTCATTTAAAATGTACTTTAAGTAAAAGTTACTTAGTTACTTTTTTGGGGGGGTGGGTGGGTACCAGAACAACTAGTTTTACCAGAGACTTTCTAATGAGGAGATACAGCACTCAAAAAATCCTCCATAATGCATGGGGTTAGTTTGTAACGTTGTCTACACATATCACAACCCTTCCATGGCAAAACGTCGACATATGTGAATACATTGAGCCAATCATGTGGTGTGTTGTAAAATACATTGAGCCAATCAAGTGGTGTGCTGTGAAGACATCGTGCCAATCCTCTTTTGTGATCTCGCTGCTGGAGCAAGATTGGTGTCGTGAAGCCTTATGCACACGCATTTCTGCCGAAATAGATGCACGATAAGTGCCCAAAAAGTGTTGCAATATGGCCGCCGAGTGGAGGTACTTGCCTGATAAGGACGTTGATAAATGGAGATCTATGTGAAAAATCACGGAGTTCTCCTTTAAGTTTGAGCAGTAGTTGATTTTCAAAGTTAGTTGTACTCATCCTTGGGTCGCTTTGCAGTGAACAGTAATCCAGAACAACTGAAAAGCCCCTCACAGGCAGCTGAGGCAGGCAGGCCAATGTTAAGTTGCAGAGAGTTTTTTTTTATATTTGGAAACGAGCAGAAGGTTCAGCAGATTAAAGGGTGTCGAACTGGTGGGGAAAGTGGGAAGTATAGGGCCCCAATGGAGGAGAGGGGCCCTTGAAAAGTGGAATACAGGGGCACAACATTTTTCACCAGGCATTGAAAGTAATAACTCAGGTAATCCACACATAAAAAATCCAAACAACTCCATAAGTAGAGTCAATGAAGTGGAATAACACAGGGAAAAAGTATTGAACACGCTAAAAAAAAGCACTAAGGCAAGGAAAGGGAAGGAACGAGCTGGAGTCTGTAAGTAGTTAAAGAGTAGTTATCCTTTCTATCTGTGCAAATTAATATAAACTTGGTTAGTAGCCTACATATCGATGGGCTATAAAAAGGTTTTTCATTACCAAGGTGTCACACAAGAAACATTTCATGATGGATGAAAGCAAAAAGCCTTTGCACTTTGGACCTGGACCTTTGCAACCTTATTGTTGCAAAACATATCAATGAAACTGGTCACAGATGCATTTCAAAACTTCAGAATCTTCCAGTAAGCAGCATGGAAGCCATTATCTGCAGGTGGAAGAAACATCACTGCATCATAAACCGGCTGGGATCTCCCATAATATTTCTGACCAGGGAGTCAGAAGGATAGTCAATTCAAGAGCCAAGGACCACTCGGAGAAAGCTCCAAAAAGACTTGAAGGCAGCCAATTCAATTCAATTCAATTAAACAGTTCTGGAAGTAACTAAAGATCAGGATTCACAAGAAGGACCTGGAATCTGTTTAGAACAATGGGCCAAAATCACACCTGATACTGCGACTAATAAGTTTTGTCATACAGGAAATGTCTTGAAGCTGTCATTACAAAGGCTTCCACAAAGTATTGAAGAAATTTCAGTAGGAACGTTCAATACTTTTTTCCCTGTGTCATTCCACTTTATTACACATAACTCTTATGTTTGGATTTTTATGTGTGTTAATAAAATGTGTGGTGAAAATTTCGAATATACTCATTGGAA
The DNA here is from genome assembly GCF_017589495.1 of Alosa alosa. Lineage (NCBI taxonomy): Eukaryota > Metazoa > Chordata > Actinopteri > Clupeiformes > Clupeidae > Alosa > Alosa alosa. Next base: position 29,661,483 of record NC_063192.1, on the reverse strand, counting down.
GTTTAGGCTACTGAAAAACAAATTAAGCGTTCAATACTTATTTCCACCATATATTTATTTTACCTGAATATTTTAACTTACAAATTAAATGTCCAAATGAATGTAAGACGAAATGTAAAGTTTGACTGACTGGATTTTGTATACAAAACATAGTGAAAACTGTCTAGTTTGCTAACTACCACAGTCACGAGTTGGGTCGTCATTAGTGACATAGTCTGTCATTTTTAAAAAGTGGGTCCCCAGAAAAAAAGTTTGAGAAACACTGGTCTAAGGTCACTCTCACTCTCCCTTGCTAAAAAGCTAAATGGTTTAGTCCACCTGCACGATTCATAAGGTAGTCTATCTTTTGTTTATTTAGTTGAGCATCGCTAGTGGACCGCTAATTGTTGTGCTGCTGGTGCAATGTCTTTCTCCAAAGAAAGCCAAGTAAAGGTTACTAAAACAAAGGCCAAAACAGGAAAAAAAGAGACATCAACATGAGGGGAAACAACTGCTAATAAACTTCTTTTCAAAGAAAGGTGAGCACAAACGTCAAAACATGAAATCCCATGGTGTTTGCTTGAATATCTCTGCAATCATTGGTGCTAAAACGAACGGAGACAACCCATTGGAATAGCGGAAAATACACTTTCATAGGTTACGCTAATCTGATGCATCTCGTGATCCAGCTCCATCTCCATCACTTTCAGAAAGACTGCATGGCGTCAGCTTGATTCATGTTGTGTTGTAGGCTACATGCTGATCATTATCACTAGGCTAGTGGTTTAGGGCGCGATTTTTTTTCTCTCCCTTTCTGTTTTCGTTAGTCTTAACTTTTTTTTTTACTCAAGTAACGGATGGGATTTTTGATGTAGCGAAGTACAATACTTCACTCAAAATGTAATCAAGTAAAATTTAAAATACCGATTTTATAAACTACTTAAAAAATACAAAATACACACAAAAACTACTCAATACAGTAACGTGAGTAAATGTATTTCGTTACTTTCTACCTCTGATTCTGAGACAGGTGATTTTAAGCGCCAATTTGAAGCACCTCTACTAGACAAAGCATATATTTTGAGCAAGCATAGGGTAGGCTAGGTAGCCTAGAAATCTAGGCGAGCCCCTAAGCGCGGCAAATTACATTTGCTGCCAGGGCTAGTCTAGCAACTCTCCGTTGGCTTGTGAGCTCCAGAAATCGAAACTTAATCAGGCCAATGAAATCGTGTATAGAGTTGTTACACTGTAAAAAATGACACAGTAGGAATGCATGAAAAAAATGAGGCAACTTATTACACGTGAAAATATTAGGGAAAAATATAACCCTATTATTTTTAAGAATATAGATTTTAACAAATCATGGAAATTTACTTAAATTATTCATGTATACAAAACAAATTGTGTAAAATATCTCAATGCAATTAAGCATATTCAAAATAAATCAAGGAAATTTCCCTGATTTTTTTTCTGGTTAATATCATGATAAAATCACGTGTAATATAGTTGCCTCACTTATTTTGAGCAGTTATGCATGTTTTAAATAAGTCTATTACTATACATTTTAAAAGGATGTGGTGTATATACACAACAATTAGAGAGTCAGTATTTCATTTAACAGCATTTATTCAGTGTAAATTAAACCTGGCGTTGAGAAAAAAAAATAACAATAGCTTGGGCATTTAAAAAAAAACATTTAAAAATATTCAGGCTGACTGACAGAGATATAACAAACATATCATCTTCATCAACATCTACACAAAATCCTCCAACTCTCCTTAAAATGCAAGCCAAACTGAGTAATCCTGGGACAAAGGGCCTTGGTCAGACAGGTAACCAAGGACCCAATGCTGACTATGAATGAGATCCAGAGTTCCTTTAAGAAGATGAGAGAAGTGTAAAGAAGGACAAACATCAGTTCAAAATTGTTTTTACACAACAATTCTACTACCAAATTTAGGTTTTTTCTTGTCACGCTGCAGGCAAGTTGTGTGAGAGGCTATATGTGCACAATAATGCTTCTACTTTGTTTTTCACATTACAAAACAAAACATACCCATGCATTTCAACAATGTGGCTGACCAGGATATGATGCCGTCTTGTGCAGTGTGTCAAGGTGCTCAATCTCTTATACTCCTCCATTGTTTCCTCTCCTCCTGAACTCTTCTCCAGAACCTCCTGGACCATCTATGGGTAAAGAGAAACAATAACGGTGATACACTTGTAAAGAGAAAACTTACCTGCACCCTCTAAAAACACAGGAAATGTATTAAAGTGTAACTCAAGAGCACAAACAACCTAGGGTATATTTATGGTAGTGTGGTAGCAAAATTGTGTTAATTGGTGGAGTTTTGAGCAAGACTGCAACACAGACAGCAGCATAGGCTACAGTGAAAGTTAAAGGGGGCAGCAAGCATGTTGAAAAAACAAACACTATTTTTAAACCACTGGCAGTGCTCAAAATATGATTACACTTGGTAGTGTGGTGAGGGGTCTCTACAGACAAACTAAAGTGTTATAAACTTTTGAAAGTGTACAGGAGATTATAACAAGACCTGTATCTGAAGGAAGAAAATTGCCTAAATTCGTGTTCGTTAGCGCCAAATGGCGGAGCGTTCGATCTTGCAGCACTGGATCTGCAAGCAGATCTGGCTGAATCTAAAAACATGCCTTACGTTCAGCCAGATCTGTGTAGTGCTGCAAGATTGAGCGTGCCCGTTGATTTGATTTGACACTACGGAACGAAGCCAGGCTTCGCATTTGGAGGACAGACAAGGATTTTTCCTAGTGAGATTTTAATTTTAAATGCTCACCCATTTGGCCTTTTCTGCTGCATCCCCTATGGCAGAGGTGTTCTCTCCTGCACCAGGAGATTGATGCCCTTGTTTGAAGAGGACCTCTCCATATCACTTCAGAAAAGTGAAGAATTTAGAGTAGAAGAACCTGCTGGCACAAATTCTGCAAAAAACACAAAATTGGAATCTTAAAGGGTTGCTTTAAGAATTTAAGAAATTCAGTTTCCAATTTTAGTTAATTTAATTCAACTAAAGGGTAACAAAATCTTGTTTACCTTACCCACTGGCCAAGTGATCTGATATCAGATACATGCAAACATGGATTTTAAATTTATTAGCTAAGCTCACATAAAACCTTACCTTCTTCAATGAAACTTTCATAAGAAAAACCAGGCTGCAGTTTGAGGTACTTTTTTAGTCCACGGTACTGGACCTTGATGAGCATTTTGCCAACCCTGTTAAAACAAACAAAATCCATAATTATATCAAAGTCAAAGTCAGCTTTATTGTCAATTTCTTCACATGTTCCAGACATACAAAGAGATCGAAATTACGTTTCTCACTATCCCACGGTGAAGACAAGACATATTTTACCAATTTTAAGTCCACAGACAAACATAACATTCAAGTAAACAAAAAAGTAAGTAAATAAGTAAATAAGAGGGCATATAATAATAAAAAAAATAAGAGCAGCAAAATTTTGTTGAAATTGTGCATAGACAGTCAATAAAAACTAGTGCAAAGTCAGGCCAATAAGAGGCTTGGGTAGTTCTGTTTGACCTGAGTAATGAAGAAAGTGGCATAGTGGTGCAAGTTATGTAAGAGAAGCAGAAGTGTTGTGTTTTCAGGACAACAACACCAAGTTGTAAAGTGTACAAGTGTGCAAGTGTTCAAGTGTGCAAGTGGAGTAGTGCAGGCGGCCATTGTGGGTCCAATGTCCAGGATGTTATGTAGCTGAGGGTGGAGGGGGAGGAGGAGGGAGAGTTCAGCATCCTTACAGCTTGGTGTATGAAGCTGTTGGTGAGTCTGGTAGTCTTGGGGGCGCAGGCTTCTGTACCTCTTCCCAGAGGGCAGTAGATCAAACAGATTGTGGCGGGGGTGACTTGCATCACTCACAATTTTGGTAAGCCTTATGGGTGAGGTGGGTGGTGTAAATGTCCTTCAGGGGGGAGTGAAGCACCAATGATCCTTCCAGCTGTGTTCACTATGCTGCAGGGCTTTCCTGTTGTATTCAGTGCAGCTTCAGCCCCACACAGCGATACAGCTGGAAGGATGCTCTCAATGGTGCCTCGGTAGAATGTGGTCATGATGGCTGGTGGAGCACTTGCTGCGCCTGAGTTTCCTTAGGAAGTACAGGCGGCGCTGAGCTCTCTTAGCCAGTGATGCAGTGTTGGTGGTCCAGGAGAGGTCTTGGCTGATGTGCACCCCCAGGAATTTGGTGCTGCTCGCTCTCTCCACCACAGCACCGGCGATGGTCAGTGGCAGGTGTTGGGTGTGACCTCTCCGGAAGTCAACAACAATCTCTTTGGTCTTGCTGGCGTTCAGCAGGAGGTTGTTGTCCCTGCACCACGTGGTCAGATGGTCGACCTCCAACCTGTATTGAGTCTCGTAAGCCCTTGGTGATGAGACCCACCAGAGATTGTGTCGTCCAGCAAATTTCACTATGTGATTGTTGCTGTAGGTTGCAGTGCAGTCATGCGTTAGCAGGGTGAAGAGCAGCGGACTGAGCACGCAGGCCTTGGGGGCCCCTGTGCTCAGTGTGATGCTGCTTGAGGTATTGTTGCCAACACGCACTACTTGGGGCCTCTGACAGAGAAGTCCAGTAGCCAGTTGCAGAGGTAGGTACTGAGTCCCAGTTTGTCGAGTTTGCAGATGAGTTGTTGTGGTATTATGGTGTTGAATGCAGAACTGAAGTCTATAAACAGCAATCTCACATATGAGTCTCTTTTTCCAGGTGGGTGAGGGCTGGGTGGAGGGCAGAGCAGATTGCATCCTCTGTGGACCGTTTGGCTCGGTATGCAAACTGGAAGGGGTCCAGGGTGGGTGGGAGAATGGATTTGATGTGTGACATGACAAGCCGCTCAAAGCACTTCATGATGATGGGTGTCAGTGCCACAGGGCGGTAGTCATTGAAGCAGGATGGAGCAGTTTTCTTCGCACAGGGTATGATGGTGGCAGCTTTGAAACATGATGGGGCGATGGCTTGCTTCAGGGAAGTGTTAAAGATGTCTGTGAAGACATCCTTAAGCTCCCCCGCCCAGTCCTTCAGCGCCACGACCTGGGATGTTGTCTGGACCTGTTGCCTTACAGGTGTTGATAGCAGCAAGTGTCCTCTTCACGCTGTCGGCAGAGAGGCACAGGGGCTGCTCATGTAGAGGGGGATGGGTCTTCTGTGGGCAGGTGCTGTTTTGTGCTTCAAAGCGAGCAAAGAAGCGGTTCAGGTTGTTGAGCAGAGGGATGTTGCTCTCACAGCTCTGTATATATAATATATAAACACAAGAACCACAATTGACTATCAGCAGTATATCAACTAACTTAACTAGCAAAGGACTTCCAAAATTCATCCTGACATCATTTACCATGTAGGCTACCAAATGTTTTAACCGCAGACAAACAGAAGTGTTTGTGTTCAAATATGTTAACATAATCGCTAAATAACCCAAATAAAACCAACAGACACTTAACTAATATCAATACTATTACTGAGAATGGACAATGCACCTAACCTTAACCAACAACACTAACAGTTACCTTACACCACGTGTATGCTACAAATGCCTAAAAGAATGCCCTGGTGGTCTCAGCTAACGTTATTAGTCAGTCAACAGATCCCTTAGTGCCAGACAAGCATTTGACACCACACTAGATCGCTTAGAACAGTGGAGTCCTGGCTAACTAATGTTAATCAGCTACGTTAGCATGTTAGCTATTCCCTCAGTGGCTATTAAAATTCCAACCAACCATTTTCAAATTGAATTTACAAAAGATTAAGACATCGTCGACTCCAATAATATATTAATGTCAGTTTAGAGTGTCCCAAGTATTACAAATGATTATAAACTTGGCCATTTGAAATTGATAAGGTTATAATATAACTTACCGGAAGTTAAGGTTAGCTTGCTGGTTAGTTTACCAACCATCTGAGTAGCAGCTAGCTTCTACAGCTAACGTTAGCGACCTTGCTACTGTTAAGCTAACTTCACCAATATTTCCTAGTAGGTCAAAACCGTTGGTATGAAAATATATACCTGTGATGTGACATTACTTAATTGTATATTTATAGTAGGTTTCATGCTAGCTTTCACAAGTAGCAGGAACAAAATACTTTACCTTTTACTATTCCATGCTGAACTTCAATGGCGTCTGTCTTGAGGCATTCTTTTCAAAATCTCAACTGAAGGGCGTTTTCAGATGTTCAAAATATTTGAGGAAAAGGCTGCACATTTATCAGCGAGAAATTGTGCAATTTCCTAATTCTTTTAGGGAACATTTTCTCTGAATATATTTCATAAAATGTAGTTGATTTATTTGGGGAAAACATAATAGTTATTTTTTAAAGGCGACTGCTTCAAGAAATTAAGTCATACTTGATTTTTTTGTGTGTAATTTCCTTGGCACCAGGATTCATTTTTTACAGTGTAGGTGGGCTTAACATAATGATTGATGGCAGAGTTGCAACGGTTTGGCTTGAATTCCCTGCTACTTGAAAACAAATAAGATGGATGTTGCTGCTGGCAAACAGTGTGACACGAGTTAAGCTTTTATTAAGTAGGCAAACGTTTGAACTAGCTAATAGCTCCGCTGGTGGGAAACGCATGGGACTCATAGCGCTGCCGCTGTCCTATTATGCGTGCAGAGGGGAATTTGAAAGACAACTGATTATCCCTCGGACTGAGCACTGCGAACGGTGAGTGTCCAGACCCTACATTTTAATGTGAACTGAGAACACAGAATATTTTACGATTTAAGAAGGCAATATGATCGATCCACCACAATCTAGTTAAGCTTACATGCATTCACTGCCCAACAACGTGATATTCCTGGGTTTCCAGGATTTCGGTTCAACATAAAAAAAACTAAAAAAATTAAATTAAACTTGCTGATTAATGGGTTCAAGGAACCAGCTGTGGAATATCCATCCTTGTCTCAGCTCAAATTTCACGTTAAGATCTTAAAAATAGCCAAGGATAGCCTACTCAGTTTTTCTCCCCAATTAGGCTACTCTTATCTTGCCTTATTTTTCCTCATTTCGAATGTTGCCTTTTAGGCTACTTATTTTATTTCACATTAAACATTACGCCTAGGCCTACAATCTTCTATTTCTTGAATTTCCCCTTGGGGATCAATAAAGTATCTATCTATCTATCTATCTATCTACAACTAGGCTCCATCCATCCATCCTAATATTATACATACATACATATACATAGCCTAAACACGCACGTTAAACATTATGATGCTCCGGACCTTTGCTTGAGGAAATTTTCTGTAACTGGACCTCGCTGAAGGTTAATTGAATACCCCTGGTCTAGCCAGAGCCCGTCTAGACATTCTCTGGTATAGCCCAACTCCAAGGAAGGGGCGTGATGTGACGTCACTGACAACGTTGCTAAACGAAACCGGAAAAACTAGGAAGTCCGGAAAAAAAAAACTGGAACCATTTCACTTCATTATGATTCTAGTTGAGTTATTTTAACCCTCCCTACTGACATCACACGCGTATTGACGTTCGTCTGAGAGAAATCAGAGAAGTTTGTTCAAAGAGGAAAATGTGAGAGGCGAGTGATCAAGTGACAGTGGCGACAGAGCAACAGTTCTCCAGCTGTGCAAAGCACTAGCCAGCTCCATTGAATCCGCGCGTGCTTGTGTTCTGGAGAACAGTGGTGGGAGACATCTTTAGGTAACTAATTAATTCTTCTTTACGGATGTAAATTTGTATGATATAAATTTGTATGAAAAGTCCAACATACCTGGGTGAACTAACAAAAACAACCCTGCGAAGTGTTTCTTTGCTTTTTGTTGTCTACTAATTACGTTGACTTGCTAGCTACTAGCTAACATTATTAAAGTGTGCACAAGTCATGTTCATGGGTGTTGTCGTTTCATCTCCATGGTATCCTCTTGCCAGCTAGCTAGCTAACTTTGCTTAGCGTGGCTAAGATATTGGTTTCAGTGTTTGTTCTCTAATGGACAGGTGTTTGAACAAACCTGGTTTTAGTTACATTTGTCGCCCCTACATCCGAGTGGAATTTGCGATGTTTGTTATGTGGGATAGTAGAAGAGTTTTTATATAGTAACTTCTAAGAGTTATGTTAAGTGTTGTGCCGAAAGGTAACATCACCCTAACAAGCCAGAGTTAAACCAGACTTTATGGTAACTTAACGTTAACCTTATTAGACATTCTCTGACTAAACCTAAGTACTACATATCTAACCCGTAAGCAGATAGCTGACAAACTGCTGCTAAGAAGCTAAGTATCTGAACTTGTTCTTAATTATGCATTAGGCCTACATCTTGATCATCATGTACAGGACCTTGCATTGTACTGTACTATAGCAGCAACATTTCCCGTTCTGTGTTTAACTGTTAGTTTACGACTACCTTGTTTTTCTGGTTATTTACCTAATTAGTAATTTTCAATGTACCAGGGTGTAGATATCCCAAAACGTTAACGTAATCGTCAAGTGCGTGTTGGTATGGTGTGTGTGTGTTGGTGGGGGGGGGGATTATTTGAACAGTGTGTCATGAAGGGGTGTGCACATTAGATTATTTAATGTGGGAAAATCTGTCTGATTTTCTTTTTTTTGTCTGGATTTAGGGTGCACAGTGAGTCTGCAGTTTTTCCACAATGAGACTGGCAGGTAGGTTACTTCCTAAGCATGGTGCTTTGGTTATTAGTGACTCCTTGAACAGCCTTTTTACATGTCATTGTCTTTCAGGGCCTTTACGTGTTGTGGTGGTTGTTTTTCTCGTGGGCATCACATGGCTCCTAACAAGTTCAGTGTTGGGGAGAGATGGTGGCTCTATTTTGCGTCATTTTTTCAGTGGTAATGTTTTTCCTGTTTCTGCTTATTTTTTTATACGGCCATCTTGTTTTATGTTTATCAATGTATTGCATTTATATATTTATAACATGTGTTTATTAATTATTCATATGTATTTATGTATTATTCATAGGTGGTGGGGAAGAGCCCACTCCAGGTATGTTGATAGCGTTCCTATGGCATGACTGGTAGATCAACTAATTAAGTAATCTGTAATGTCAAGGACAAATACTGATGTGTCAAATGTCTACAAAGTTAATATATTTAATTTTGTATGCTGTGAAGGAAGTGATAGAATGGTGTTATTTCCTTCCTCTTTTGCCTTGCAGAGCCAAAACCACGCAAGTACAAGTGTGGCTTGTCTGCACCTTGCCCTGAGAAGCATATGGCTTTCCGTGTTGTCTCTGGGGCTGCTAATGTCATTGGTCCAAAAATCTGCTTGGAGGATAAAATGTAAGTTAATCTCTGTTTTGCTCTTTCCCCTTTTAATTTTTCTGCTGATCTTTCGGTTCCTTTAATTATTTGCCTTTTTCCGCTCTGCTAACATAACCATCATTAAGCTGCACCTCTGAAGGAGAAGCTCTATGTATGTGTGGTTCTTTTCCATTTGTTTCCGTTTAGGCTACATTCCCCTCTCCTTGTTTCAGCTCACATACCTGCAAACTAGTCACTTGTTGGCGAAATTCGCGGTTTTGGATCAAAATATGTCATTCACCTGAATTGTGTAGATCCAAAGAGTTTTTTTTCGGGGGTGGGGTGGTTGGGTCAATTTCCCATAGTCTGAAGTGAGACTATCATTAATTTCATGCTAGAGTCATAAAGAGAGAAAGGGCTTTTCTCAAAGTCAAGGATTCGTGCTTGGTAGAACGAGTCCTGCCGAGTCGAATCCTTCAAAGACGGGGTAAGGCTTCTTCTTAGCATACGGAAAAGACTAGCCAGTGTTTAGGAAGCTGCAGGTGCATTATTAAAAATCATGTGCGCACAGGATTGTGGGTGTTCCAAGCACGCAGAGGTTACACGCTTTTCAGTTAGCAGTATATTTTCCATGTGTTGCTGATGGTTAGACATGACGTTCTCAGGGAGTGCAGACCTTTCCAAGGCCAATTGTAGCTATTTGTAAAAAAAAATCTGAAAGTGGACCTATAGCAAAATATTTTAAGCTGCTCAGTGATCGGTGTTTAATTAGTTTGTTTTCTTTGTAGCATATATATCATAATTCTTGATTATTAGCAAGACCTAGGCTTTAGTTGGATATGTAATCATTCCAGCCTCACTAGTCATGAAAGGAGCAGAAAGACATTGACATAACATAAGGAATTGATGTATTTCGCCACAAAACAAATATGAAATAATAATGATGTGAAAAGAGTAATAATAGACCAGATAGAATAGAGATCAGAAAATGGACATCCACAGCCCCTTTCCATCAATACCAATGATTTTCATAGATCAGAATTAGGCTTTAAAACAGATTGTTAACATTTATGTTCTTTGGTCTGTTTTTGGCTGCATACATGAAGGCCAACGTGAGCCATTTTCAGGTTTTGAGGTAGGGCTCAAGACATTTTTTCAAGGTTGGCAGGTCTGAAAATGTCTTCTCCATCATCAAGTTATTCAGTTAGGCTAAACATAGCCTTAACTCCAAACAGCTGGTAGGCCTACTGTTGTCAAATGTCAAATGAAGCCATACTTAAATTCTGCACGTTTATTATAACATAATATAATATAATAATTTCTTCTCAGAGTACAGCAGTATGCTTCATTTACATGTTAAAATCTAAAAAAAATCTTCTGGGTTGGAGGGAAGCCTCCAAACCCCACTACAAATGCGTCACCTTTTTCAGCCCTTCTGAGTTTGCAGGTATGAGCTCAGTTTAGCACCCACTAGTGGTTAGTGCTTGTCAGCCTTGGCTCTGTCCTCTCCCTAGCAAGGAATGATGGGCGATTGGTCTCACTACCTCACTCACTGGTGGCACTCTCCCTTTGTTTTAGCCTCATGAGCAGTGTCAGGAACAATGTTGGACGAGGACTGAATATCGCTTTAGTAAATGGTAATTATTCCAGAGCATTATTCACAGATGCCAATGCCACTGGCCACACATGTTATTTCCAACTATGTGATATAGTGAATGAAGCTTGTTTTGTCCAGATTTCTCCAGTTAAACCAGGGCAAATGTGTTGTGTTGTTTTTCAGGAGTAACAGGAGAGCTCCTAGAAGTCAAATCTTTCGATATGTGGGCTGGGGGTAAGATTATTGATTTTCATTGTAGTCAGAATTGGAAAAACCCCTCACCATGGTGTCTTTTGAATGCAGAAAGAAAGCAATGCACAACAAAGTCCAATATGTTTTTTGTCTTGAACATATACAGTATACAACAATATTGTGTACACCTCTATGCAGTATTGCTCAAATTGTTAAAAAATATTTCTAAGCTGACACACAGAGTATATCCACTTGTAAAGCCAAATACTTTTGGTTGTACTATTACAAGTACAAGTGAACATGGCTATGATCACTGACACACAAATTAAGAAAGCTTGTGATCACTGAAACAAAATTGACTAGACTTGTGATTCCCAGTTAGCCTAATCGCATTAACATGGTTATAAATTGATTCATGCCAAATTGACTAAAAAAAAATTGCATTTTTATGCAAATTTGCTTTTATTTGCATTAGAAGTTTTCAAAGGACCCAAGGATTTGCATAAATGTTAATGAGACAATATTCTTTGGTCAGATGAATCAAGGATACATTTGCATGGCTCAGGTGACTTAGCATGTTTTGCCAGGCCAGAACTACCACAGTGAACGCATAGTCCTAACAGTGAAGCACAGGAGTGAGAGTGTGACGACATGGGTCCAAAGGGTATGGGGGAAGTGACATTAGTAGACGGTATGGAATGCCTTTGGAATGTGGATATACAGTACTAAATACCGGTTAACAAGGTGACTCCCAGTCTGCAGACAACTGGTTGAGATTTCAGCATTACAACAACCCAAAGCACACTGCCTAAATCATCCATGAAGAAAAAAGTTAAAACTAAAGTCATGGCCAAGTATGTTACCTGACTGTCATCAAAAATAAAGGTGGACATGCATATTTCCTGTGTGGATGGTCAAACTTCTATTACTGTTGGATTGAAATCCAGCTACTCTGTAGTGATCCATCAATCAGATCATCACAGGGGTGTAGTGATAAAAAAAAAGGTCTCAGATCTCAGATCAGTCTCAGAATGGTTAAATGGTATGTGCACAGATATGGTTACATGTTTGTAAGAATGTATGTTAGTATGTTGCTAGCAACATTGTCAGAGATGTATGGTTGACAGGTGTGCACACAGACAGGCACACACGTAATGTCATACATGGTCATCACCACTGGTCTGGTCTGGAACCTAAAAGACAAAAGCAAACAAGTTTAACAGTTATGTCAAAACAATACAAGGAATGTCTGCAATTGTCCTAACAGTAGCCTATTCATGGCTTTCATAAGGTCCCTTTCCACAGGAGTATAATCAAGCACCAAATGCATTCATAATCTAGGTGCTTGATTGTATACACCTGTGGAAAGGGACCTGATGAAATCCATCAATAGACGAACTATGATAGTGTTTACTTAGGCTACGTAAGAATCAGGAGCATAGAATGAAAACGTAGCCATGGCCTATTTGATACACAAACAAGCGGTAAACAACGTTACAAATTTGGTAAAAATAAAAACAGGAGCATATTTGTTAGCTTTAACTAAAATGTGAACGGTGGAAGCTATAACGTTATGACCATCAACAATGATTCACGTTATTCATGCCCTTCATGACACCCATGATGGGTTTCATCAGGTTCCTTCACACAGTATTGTAACAAACTGCAAAGTTGTCTTTGAATGGTCTTTATTGGTTACGCATCAAAACACACGAACGTCATCACACAGGCAACACAAGGGAGGTCAATTAAACAAGCACGATACACAAACAGGGTAGTCACATACAATACACGGGGTAAACACATGAGGTACAACATAAAGAAAGACTATACCAGCTAACACATACATGACAAGGTAAACGCAATCACTCATACTAAAACCAACATCAACATTACACACACACACATACACTGCACAGCATTAGGCCATCCTTAAAAATATTTTTGTTTGCAGTAACAGCCAAAAAAAAATAAAAATGGGTCGGTAGGTAGGTCAAATATTTTTTTTTCAAGATTCAAAAAAAAAAAAAGTTCAATTTTGGTCATGTTGATTACCTAGGAATGAATTTACACAAATGTGCATATCGATTGACGTAACTGACTGGGTCTTCAACCCGTGCCTTCAGGCACCATTGCAAACCTCATTCTGATGCAGGTTATATAGACCAGCCTTTCTCAAACTTCTTTGACCTGAGGCCCGGTCATGGCAGACTTTGGGTCATAGGGCTCATCTACATGTACCCAGAAAGAAGGCTACAATAGCTCTTGGCCACGTTATATTGAAATTTGACTATACAATAGGCCTACTCAATGCTATACAGTGTATTATACAGTCTCTGCTCTGTTTCTAAGGAAGTTCAAAAACAACGCCGTTCTATTAAGTTTCGTTAAATAAATAAATAGCCTTCCAACAGGTTGAAGCAGAGCTTTGATACCAACGTTATCGATTAGTTTCAGTTTTTTCTCGCGAGAAGCGCATTGAATGAATGATCATACCACCACTTAATTGTAGGGCTCCATGTTTAATGACATCGATAGCAGAAACGCTTTGTTGTTTTCTTTTTTTCACGATTCGCGGTTTCTTGATCAACTGCGCAGCAAATTATCAGATGAAGCACCGGGCCTAATTTCACTCCACGACTCAGCAGTCTCCATGTTGAGGACCCATATTTGGAGAAATGCTGAATAGACCACAACCAATTTCAATACTCCGACACGGTCACCGCTTAGACTAGGGGAGAAGGGATGAGAAAAGATCTGGCCACAGTTCTTCCAGAACTTCGTAACAGCGTTATCAGTTTGTGTGAATGAAACGGTGACATGCGAAACCAATGGTGTAGAGATGACGCCACAGGTTTTTTTTAAGTGAGCCACGCGTTTGCATGTAGGCAATTTATATTCACAATACTTGGGCCTACTAAAATAACTATTATTTTATTGCATTTGTATTGGTTGTTTAGAGTAAAAAAACAATCGGTCGGTATTAACGCAAGTTTACAACCGCAAGTCGGTCGGACTAAAAGGGGAAAAAAAAAATATTTGGGTCGGTTCTAAATTGACAGGGTCGGTCGGGTTACGGCAAACGAAAATATTTTTAAGGATGGCCTTATGGGAGTTCAGTCATGAACCAGCTAGGCTCAGTTCACTACACAGCCCCCCGAGACTTAGACTATGTCCCTTTGACTCAAGTCTTACCCTACGTTAGTTAGTCTGGCTGGAGCCTGGCTGACGCTGGCGTTGGGGGCGCTGTCTGTGGCCGGTGACTTCGGGACGGCTGCACAGTGACCGGTATTAGAGCCACAGCTCCATTGTCGCCAAGGTCCACAGAAGCAGTGTCCAAGTCTCCACGACCCTCAGCTGAGGCCAGGGGTCGATACGGGCCAGTCGATCCACGGTGGAGAGCCACAACTCTCCGGCGCTTAATCAGTCTCTCACCACGATAGACCACGCCAGACAGCTTCTCTAAGACATCGCGACGGCCCGACCCACTGGCTAGTGAGTTTCGGGAAATGCCTTTTTTTTCTCTCGGGCAGTACACCCAAACTTTATCGCCGGGTTTGAACTCCTGGGCGCGACAGCTGTGATCGTAAGCTCGCTTTTGGTATTCCAGCTTCACTCATAGCCTGCCTGGCCAACTTCGTGTACTCCTTTCAGTCTCTCGGCGTAGCTGCTTGTAGTAGTCCAGCCCTGGCTTACCTCCAATCTCCGCTTCCGAGATAATCGAACACCAAGTCCACCGGGCGCGCGTAGCTCGCCCAACATCAGAGCTGCCGTGTGCATTTCATTGACTCTTGCACCGGCTGCGATATGCCCAGAGCACCAGGGGCAAGTGTAAGTCCCAATCCTTTTGTCGGCGGTCGGCCAATATGGCCAGCTGCACTGCTAACGTCCGATTAAACCGTTCCACTAGCCCATCGCTTTGTGGATGCAGAGGTGTCGTTCTCGTTGTCCGGATGCCCATGCGCTGGCAAACCTCAGCAAACACCTCCGCCTCAAAATTCCGCCCTTGGTCGCTGTGGAGCTCTTCCGGTGCCCCGAACCGGCAGAACATCTCAGTAACCAGTCTGTCCGCTGTCGTCTGGGCGCTCTGATCTGGCACTGCATACGCCTCCGGCCACTTAGTGAAATAGTCCATGGCTACGAGCACGTAGCGATTTCCCCGCTCTGACTGGCAGTGGGCCCATGATATCGACGGCTACCCGCTCCATGGGAGCCCCGACTGCGTATTGCTGCAGATGCGCTGGCGTCAGCGTGGGGCCCCTTCGGCTGTGCAGGCGTCACAGCAGTGAACATGCAATTCAACGTCCAGCCTGCATCCCGGCCAATAGAAGTGGCTTCTCAGCCGACGAAGAGTTTTTGCAATGCCGAAATGAGCCGCCCCCACTGCCCCATGTACCTGTTCCAGTACACAGGCTCGTAATCCAGTAGGAACCAGCAACTGGAAAATGTCAGATTGTCTATCGGGGGCTCGCCAGTGTCTATACAACAGTCCTTGACGTGCTACTATTCCCGGCCACTGTGAATAAATCGCTTTGGTCTCTGGATCAAGTGCTGATACGTCAGTCCATGGCAGTCGCTGACCGGCCCTTGATCCATGACCACACTTTCGGCCGGCGTGGCGTCCTCCGATTGCGCCTTCCGGATCTCCTCCCTTGACATCACGTCCACCGGCGACTGCGCGTCCATAGCCCCAGCTGCCGCTCTGCAGTGCTGTGTTGTGGCGTTTGGCTGCTGTGCGCTGTCTCCGGTCTCTCGATCACTGTAGCTGGTAGCGGAAGGCGGCGAGACGACCTCGGGGTGCTGCTGGCGAGCGTTGACTCTCTCGCTGGCGTGAAGCTGGCGAGCGGTGGCTCTCTTGATGGCGCGGCGCTGGCGAGCGTCGAGTCTCTCGCTGGCGTGCTGCTGCTGGCGAGCGTTGGCCCCCTCACTGGCGTGCTGTTGGCAAGCGTTGACAACAGCGACTCTCTCTCTCTGCCAGCGGTGATGCAGCCTGTAGCTGATGAGCGGGCTCCGGTTGAGCCGCGGCCAGGCTCCTCTCCTCCCTCCGGTGGCAGTGCTGGCACTGGTCTGCTGCACATGGACGCCTGGACAGGGCGTCCGCGTTGCCGTGAAGGCGACCCGCCCGGTGTCGAATCTCCATGTCGTAGTCCTGGAGCGCCTCCAGCCAGCGAGCCAGCTGGCCCTCTGGTTCTTTGAAGTTCAGTAGCCAGGTGAGCGATGCATGGTCCGTTCTCAGCAGGAACCGTTTGCCGTAGAGGTAGGTTTGAAAATGGCGCACTGCCACCACCACAGCCAACAGTTGCGGGTCACGCAGTAGTTCTTCTCCGCTCGGTCCAGTGAGCGGCTGAAGTATGCGACCACCTGCTCGCCCTGCTCGCCTGCTTGAGAAGGGCGGCGCCCGGCCACGCCGCTGGTGTCTGTGTCCAGGATGAGCGGCAGTTGAGGGTCAGGGAAAGCGAGCACTGGGGCCTCACATGGCGCCTCTCGCGCAGCCGCCTGAATGCCGCGTCACTCTGCGTCCACTTTCGAAGAGCTGGCCTTTGTCGTCAAACAATGCAGCGGGCTGGCGACTGTAGCAAAGTCCCGGATGAAAGCGCGGTAATATGGCCGCCAGGCCCAGGAAGCTCCGCGAGCTCAGCACCATCAGCGGAACAGGCCAACGTCTCACCGTCTCCACCTTAGCTGGGTCGGTGGCCACTCCGGCGCCCCGACATGGCCCAGGAATCAGTTTGCCTCGGAACAGGTGGCACTTTTTCAGGTGCAGTTTGAGCCCAGCACCCGTATATGGCGTCGAACACTTTTTCCAGGCGTCCTATGGCACGGTGAAGTCTGTTGCATGACACAGGATGTCGTCCAGGTAAACCACGCAGCATGTTAGGTGGAATGCCCTCCAGGACACGGCTCCATCAGCGCTCAAAGTTCGCTGGCCCGTTGTATAAGCCGAGCGGAAGTACCGGAACTGCCACAGCCCTTGCCGATGGTAAACGCTGTCTCGGCCGAAGCTTCGGGGCTAGCTCAATCTGCCAGTAGCCACTCGTAAGTCCAGCGAGCTAAACCAGCAGGGACCCGGCAATGCTGTCCAAGCGCATCGTCAATGCGGGGGCGGGTAGGAGTCTTTCGGGTTACCTGGTTGAGGCCTGTAGTCAACACAGAACCGCCACGAGCCGTCCTTCTTCCGGATGAGTACAGCCGGCGCAGCCAGGGACTACTGCTTGGCTCTATCACTCCCTGCCACGGCCATTTCCTTGATCTTTTCTTCAGCTGCTTGTCGTTTGGCTTAGCGGTGTTTATGAGGCTGAAGTCGGATGGGCGAGCATTTCCGATTGTCGATATCGTGTTGGACCAGGCTGGTTCTGGTGCAGAAGTCCTCATCTCTTGCAGCGAAGATGTCGGTTATGCGCTGCTAGTAGTCTCGCACCTGGCTGCCCTGTGCTTCACTCAGCCCCTCACAGCCACGAGGAGTGCAGAGTTCATTTACGGCTTGCCTTGTCTCTAAAGAGGGCCGCTCTCCTCTGAGCGAGGAGAGTGGTGTTTGCTCAACCCGCTCTCTTGGCTCCTCCCTGGTGAGCGTGAGCTGAGCAGTGGCGCCCTCAGCGAGCGGACCTGGAAGAGACCTGTTGTTTTCGCGGGCTTGAGTTTGGGTGGGCTTGTGTGGGGGGGCGGAGACTCAGCAATGGGACCTGGATGAGACCTGTTGTTTTGCGGGCTTGAGTTTCGCTTGGGCTTGTGTGGGAGGGGCGGAGTCTGGTATGACGAGTACTCTTTGCGAGTTCGCTTCCTGCGGACTTGTGTGGAGCGAGTTGGAGAGTTCTTCGTCGCGCCAGCTCTCCGCACTTCATGCTCTGTTTTCCCCGCCGTGTGCAACACTACGCTGCTCGTCCCCAAGTGTAGTGTGAACCGGGAAATGTCCACCACAGCCCCCATTTCTCTATGCGTCCAGGGCCGAGAATGCAATCATCCTGAATGCTAGCCAACCAAAGCCGGCGGCTCGCCGTCTCACCGTTGATGCACATGCACACCACTTTTTGTCCATACAGTTCCGCTCGCTCTCCGGTAACTGTTGTGATGCGCGTTTTTGTCTTTTCCCAGCCTCTGGGTCTGGCTACCAGCGTGCCGGGTAAGAGACCGAGCGCATCGCCCAGATGGTGGAGCCAGTATCGATCAAAATAACCGAGTCCCCCATCTGGCGTGCAGTCCACATACAGTCCTCTGCTTTGGCCGAAGCTGCCCAGCCTCCCGCCGTGCCACCTTCTTCTAGTAACTGGGGCGGCGTGAGGGGTGCCGGGCTGGAGCAGTACCACATGATTGTCCCGGCTTGCCACACGGTGGCATCGTCGCCGCTGGCCGGTCTCTTCCACTCGCGTGGGCGGCGTTGTGGTGGCTGTGCCGTTGTCTGCCGCGTCACCTCCAGTTCCTCCCCGTCTTCCTCCATCGATGTCCAAGCGGTTTTCATCGCTCCCGTGTGGAGCGGGTTCAAGAATGGCGGGATGCTGCCATCAGCCCGTTCGTTCCCTCCTGTGGCCGGGCGGCGGGTCTCACGATCACGGTCACGCTGCAGGCTGGCTCCGCCTGCTGGGCCCAGCAGGTGGCCATGGGCGAGCGCGCTGTCGAAGAGCTGTCTTGGCAGGAAACTCATCATCGCCAGGGCATCAGTTGCAGCTTTCTCCTCCCGTCCAGTAGGGGTCGTCATCCCACTTCTGACACCAATGTAACAAACTGCAAAGTTGTCTTTGAATGGTCTTTATTGGTTACGCACCAAAACACACGAACGTCATCACAGGCAGCACAAGGGAGGTCAGTTAAACAAGCACGATACACAAACAGGGTAGTCACGTACAATACACGGGGTACATGAGGTACAACATAAAGAAAGACTATACCAGCTAACACATACATGACAAGGTAAACGCAATCACTCATACTAAAACCAACATCAACGTTACACACACACACATACACTGCACAGCATTATGGGAGTTCGGTCATGAACCAGCTAGGCTCAGTTCACTACAGTATAATCAAGCACCAGTCTGCATTCATAATCTATTCTAGGTGCTTGATTCTATACACCCGTGTTTAGTGACCTGATGTCGAATAAAATCAGAGCCATAGTATCTGTTGGCCTACTTACTTCTCTGGTTTACGTTAACGTTCTAGTTAAAACGCTGCTGGTTAGTAGGCCTAATGAACAAATGTAACGTTAACGTTAGTGCATTAGGCCTACGTTTGATTGTCGTTATCTATCGAAACCTACATTTAACCGGTCACTGTAACGTTGACGACATATTAACGTTGATTAACAGTGGGTTTCCTTACATAATCAACGTAGCAAGGTGCTAACGTCCACTAGCCTATTTTACTAATGTTAAAACGTTAACGTTACCTAACGTTATAACGTTAGTGTAGTTTATGTTTCATACATTCATACATGTATAACGCGAACGTTGCATAATGTTTGACGACATAAATGACTCAAATACCAAAAACCGGAACACTTACCTTATCTGTAATTAGAGAAATGTGCCTCTGAATGAGAGTTTCACGAGCAAATAAAGTGACCACGGCACAGCAGCCAAAGACGTTCAGCAGATTCACAGCTCCAGGTAGCTCTGCTACTGTTGATTGCTTTCAGGTGGAGGTCACGTCATAATGCTAAAAGTTGCCGCCACGGCGTTCAATGTTAACTCTATGAGAATTTCTTGCTCTTTTATCATAAATATCTAAAAAAGTATAAAGTTCCCAAATGTGAAAAAACATAGAACAAATCTCCGTTACAAGACCTTTGTAGGAGTGGTTGAATGACGTCGAACGGTTCAGTGGTTTGAGAGCCTTTGAACGTCAAATTTGGTCGGAAGAAGAATAATAATATTAAGAAGAACAGCGATAATAGTCCATTGCATTTACATGCAATGCAATAAGAAGAAGACTTCGGATGACAGAACATGCACTGTAATTAGGCTACGAAACAAACAAGTAGCCTACAAAAACAAAAAAATTAGTCACAGTAAATATGAACCAGCTGTATGTTGGATTAAACACAAAAAGGCACATTTGGACAAATATCGGCAAGACCTCTAAAAAGGATGTAAGCTTAATTTAGAATTGTTTAAGAATGGTATTTAAAGGTGGATAAATGATTTTAAGAATTTAGAAGTGGATAAACGCAATTTAGAGGTGCGTAAATGCTATTTCCGCAATTCAGGAGGTGCGTACAGTATACAGTGTTTACATGCGTTTAGCCTCTAATACATTCCCGGATCATCAGCAGTGTGTGTCCTTTTAACTGTTTTGGTCAAGCCATTAGGCAAGTATGCAAGAATTCTAGAGATTTATTTAAGCTCTGTATCCTATCACACTTGAAATGTATTGAATTATTGAGTATCTATAAGCTGGTAGGTAACTTTCTGCCTTCCCCTCTCAGATGTCTCAGAATTGTTGAAGTTTCTCAGGCCACTTCACGAAGGAACACTTGTGTTTGTGGCCTCCTTTGATGATCCATCAACAAAGTAAGTGCCAGATTTAAATGTCAGCCTAATCCATGTTTTGTCCAAATCAAACCAAAATATAACTTGGACTAGGGTTAGGCCATAACATATTGAAGTACTTCTTAACCTCATACACCTATAAATGGAGATATACAATGGATATATGCCCAGAAGTATTTGGACACCTGACCATCAAATCTAAGTGAGTTTATTGTTCATTTCTGTCCAAAGCTGTGGGCATTGATATGGCCTTGCCCCCCTTCTCACCCCCTATGATAGCCTCAACTCTTCTAGGAAGGCATCCCACAAGATTTGTGTGTCTGGGAATTTGTGCCCATGCAGCCGAAATAGCATCTGAACTGTCATGCAACTGATGTTGGGATGTGAGCCTGGCTTGCAGTCGGCATTCTAATACATCCCAAAGTTGCCCTGACTTCAGTGGTGTTGACTCAAATCATGTCTTTGTGGAAATGGCTTTTCAGTAGGCGTGTTCAATACTTTTTCCCTGTGCCATTCCACTTTTTTACTCATAACTCTACTTAGGGACATTAATGTTTGGATTTTTTAATATGTCTGGATTACCTAAGTTAATACTAATGTCTGTAGAAAATTTTATGCGAATAGCCTCTCTGGAAGTATACTTACTGAAAAAAATGTTGACGTGTTCAATACTTATTTTCTCCACTGTACATATACATATACAGACTTTTGACAACTAAAAGCCAGTATAAGTGAAAAAATTGCAGTATGCTTGCACATCCTGATATTCACATGCTAACAAGTCCAAGTAGATGAATAGGAACGGTTATTGTTTTTAGCTGTGTTTTGTCTGTCTTCATTCCCTTATGTCATTGGATGCTTGCTTATTTCATTGATGTTTTTGTGAATCAGGTTAAATGATGAGGCACGCCATCTCTTTGAGGAGCTGGGCAGTGTGGCAGCGAAGGAGTTGGCTTTCAGAGACAGCTGGGTATTTGTAGGGGCCAAAGGCATAGAAAATAAAAGTCCTTTTGAGCAGGTGAGCCAAAACCTATCTGACCTGAAGTGCTTATTCGAATGATTAACTCAAGAAATGTGTTCTTTACTGCCCCATGTGTGATGTTCATTTATATTTAACAGCTTAACTCTTCGAGTGCAAGTATTGACCTCTTGCCATTTTTTCCCATTACCACCCATTTAAAAGTGTATCCATGCAGAGCTGAGCTGAGCTAGACTCAACATGGACACTGTGAGCAGGACCAAACCATGTGAAATAAACAGGCATTTCCTTTGTCTCTTTTCATTTATGTCTTCTGTGTTTCAGCGCATGAAAAACAGCAAAAGCAGTAATAAATACGAGGGCTGGCCTGAGTCCTTGGAGATGGACGGCTGCATTCCTGTGCGCGCCCCTCTGGAGAACTAAGCCCCGGACACTGCCAAGAGCAGAGTGGGACATGCTGGACCACAAGGACACTGCTGCGTACGCTGTGCTGCAAAGTAAGCCAGACTTCAGGAATAAGATCAGGTGCACGGAGTGCACCACGTTTCACGATTCAAAGCTGCCGTGGCCTCTAGCTACTTTTAGGCTGATGAAAAATAGCTTAATTTGAACATGAGGCTTAAGAGTAAGGTGTTGGTCTCTTTTTTGATGACGCACTTAGAGAATTATTACAGATGTCAGAGATGCTAGTATAATATTGCTTCTGGAACTACCGTTGTCAGACCAAAAGGGGATTTCTCTCTTTTGAACCAGCTGGAGAGGGTGTCATAGTAATGGGGTTGATGGCACGAGAAGGAAATGGATTTTAAAATACCTATGATCATGCAATAATATGAGTAATTGTTATTTTTTTCTATGCTATTGATCTCAAAGGTAGTTCTTTGTGATGACTGCCTAAAGAGAGAAGTAAAAGTAATATATTACCAAACAACCTTTACAAATCCTCAATGGATTATGTACTAAATGAATATTGCAATCAGTTGCTCCAATTACATCAAGATTGGATGAAGTATCTGATTCCATTTTCCTTATTGCTGAATAATGTGTGTTAGGCCTTTGTTTATTTATGTGTAATGTGTCTGCTTCCTAATGTGTCAGTGGTGTCTGCAACTATTGCTACATATTTGGCTCCAGGCAAGTCTGGACACTGGTACTGTCACTCCAGTTTTGTTTTGAGAGACCTGTTTGTTTTCATTCCCAATACTTTTGAATTTGTTTGCCATATCATTAAGATAAAGTGTGATATTTTGTGTCATGTTTAGTCTTTTGTTGAAATATGTCATTGACTTTTGTATTTTGTGGAGCTTAGTTTATCAGGCAAGATCGAATACAATAGACTAATGCTGATTATATTTAACATATTTGATTTAACATGTCAGCATTCCAGATGAATGTGTGATTCTGTGTCTGTGTATATTTTTACACTGCTTTGACAATAAAAGCTGGTAATATTGAGCAGTTTAGCATGCCTGGCTGTCAACCGCATGTGTAAATTGTAAAATGTGCAAAAATGATATAGTGGTAATTTTTGATGAAATGTTTAAATGAACTATTAGCTGTAGGCCTATGTTAAGATCTGATCAGTGCTACAATCTGTAGGGGCTCAGAAGAGCGGTCTGTACGTTCAACTGTAACTGGGTTAAACAAAAATAACTTGAAGTATCAAGAAGAGTGTAGAAGCCACCTGCCAGTGAGGGGGTTGGTGTGAACAAGCACCATGGACAGCGGGCGGTAGCATTTCATATCCGCTAGGCGGCGACAAGTAATTATGTAAATAATACAAAACATACTAGGCTGTAGTAGCTGTTAAGTGTTGCTGTTATGTAGACCTTTCAGTTCGCATTTCATATTTTTCCAATAAGTAAGTTTAATATTGGCGTATGAAGCGGATCAAAATGAAATAGACATAGGACCTAGTAGGCCTAAGATCAGGCCACAAAATGTTGGTGAATAGACATTTTGCACCGTATGCTTGGGAGTCCCAATTGGGAAATCGGCAACAATAATGTTCAAAACGAATAGTGTAGTTTGTTCGAAGTGTTTTCTAGATGTGAAGACCAGCCAAGCCTTTCAATTGAGATAGGTCGCCTAATTCTCAAATGGAATAATAATAATAATTTGAAGGGGAAAAAAACACCAACATCAATCCCAGAGTCAACGTGAATGCATCCTGCCTAGCAAATAAAAATAGGCTCGGGTGCGCGACTTGCTGGGGTCGAGAGCGGCGGTAGCGCGCACTAGACTGAGCACGCAAACGACGATCTATTGCAGAGAGAAACGAAGAGGACAGCAAGTGCACCCAGCAAAATCATTGCTTCCTCGTATACAGACGGTCACTGTTTTTGTAAATTATGTACAAATATTGCCTAGTAAATTATTGCGTTTGCGGAATATTACATTGAATTGTCTTCATGGGGGAATGCGATTAAAACATAATTTTATCAGACGCATGGGGCATATGACTTTATCAAATCAGACTGTGATTCGACGTTGACTAGGGATTTGCGGGCTAGGATTTAACGACCCGGCCAAATCAAGAGAGCTGCCCATCGAACGGTAAAGGATTTGACAACGTAGCCTGCCAGTAATACAATCCAAACCTCGCAACGATACGGTTCTCGCGGCGGACAACATCGGGATACATTCATCGGCGGACAACAAGGATGTATATCTTTAACATGTATGACACACAGTCCTAACAATACTTTACTGTTTGTATTTAGTCTGAGTTACGACGACATAATGTATTCGTGTATGTAGGCTACCCTCTATGTTGTGGTCAACCGGCTCGTGCTGTTGGTCTCGGTCTCCACATAGCGCAAGCTGCTGTAGTAGTGTCAATGACGGCTTCTTTCATCGTTATCCCGCTTATCATAACATTGGCGTCGATTGGCTCTTTTAAGTGTGTGTTTTATGTGTAGGCCTTTTGTATGTAAGCACAATTCATTTGTGTATTTATAGAAGAAGGGAAGCTGATTACATTGTGATGCTATTTTCGCTGTAGATGATTGTCTGGCTTCGATAGGGAGCTAGCCATTTAGCTAGTCAGGGACCAATCTAAAACAGAACTGCATCTAGAGGCAGCGCATGGATGTTTGTTTCTATTTGCCATATTGGTAGGCCTACAACAAAACACGAATAACGATTTCTGACTGAATCCACTCTGACAGATTTTGTCAATCGTGGAAAACACCCCTAGATTTACAGCAAACTTAGGCTACTTCCACATGAAAAACTGCTAGCATATGCTGCAGTGCCTTGTAGGGTTATCTGTCAGCGGACAGCGTTTACGTAGAAATATTAGGCTACGTATTGAAAATAATGTACATGAATAAATGCTGTAGATATACATGTTTTTCATTTTGGTTGGAAAAATATTATGTGTCACGTGCAGGTGTAGAGTAGGATATTTCTGAATAGTTTATTTTGTAAACAGAACATTGAATGGCTTTGTTGGACGTGCGCGTTACCAATTCGGGGCTCTTCACGCCGCGACTGATGCCGCTTGCAAGTGGCTATATGACTGCTCTTTGGAATATCACTTTAGTCTGTTCATTCATTTCTTTATCAACCACAAGGAGCAGTCACAGATCACAGCTTTTTAAATAAAATGGTAAGTAATTAGGCCTGGAGTAGCCTAAAGATGAATGCCTATTCGAGACGTGCGGAATCAGTCCCTGGTGGTTCATCTGGTGGGGCCTTGTCTTACACTTACTCATCATTTTGGTTAGTCAGTAAAAAATGGGAACTTGCACAAGTAGCCTTCGTCTAATCTATCATCTACCCAGTTCTCCCTTAAAAGTGATGTAGATCATACCAAAGATGTATCTCCTATCAGTCCATAGGCCTACTGTTTTGTAACTCTTTTCAAAAAGATTTTAGTTCTCTTTTGAAGAAAAAGCCATTTTTATGTCAAGACAGTACTGCGTTTATCTATACAATAGTCACACCATGGTTTTGTGCTGATGACCACATTAATCATGGTGTTTTAACATGAAACATGTTTCACTTTAAATGCAGCCATAGGCTTACTTATGCTGATCTACCAGGATTCAAAGGTGAGCTACTCAGTCTGTCATTCTGGGGGATAAAACACTAAAAGCCCATTCATACCGATATGCTGGAGAGGCAGTAAGCCACTTTAGAAATTTGTAATCCAGATTCATCATCACAGTTAGGCTTTGGGCATTTAAGCGCCTCACCTGGATTACATGGAGCAGTTATGGGGGGAACCATTGGTTGATCCGGAAGACAACACAAGCTACCCAACACACACACACACACACACACATTTTCTTGTGGTTTGGAATAGGTTCAGTGAACAGTCCAGTGTCCCACCTTCTGTGGCCGTAGTGACACTCGCTTTCACATGCTTTACCTAGATGGGACAAAAGTGTTTTTTGTATTGTGGTCTCGGTCCTTCCTAGTCGGTCAGGGGCATGCACCCCCATGCCTGTGTCCACTTAGCGTCATACTATTCTATGCTATTTGACCGTATCCAAACTTTGGATATTTATATTGAACATGCACAAATACAGGCATTGTGTCAGATATGATGAGATTACCTGGGGATTAATATGGCTTTGTTGTTGTACTTTTCTCTGGCTGCGCTGTTGTTGCATTCTCTCATCCCGTGTTAGAAGGATTGCACAACTTGTGTCTAGTCAGCCAGGTGAGATTATAATATCAGTGGGGCTACCTCTCATGCCTGGAAATACATTGAACCTCTTTATCAATCCTCAACCAGCCACAGGGAATCTCTTGGAGTTGTGTCATGGGAGGACACCAGATGATGCACCTCAATACAAATTCAATCGCTTGACTCCAATACAGTTTTGATAGAGTAAACATATTAGGAGTTAAATGGGCACTTTGCAGAGGATTTGGTCAAGTTTGTGTGTGTGTGTAAAAACTAGGCTGAGGTCTGCAGCAGTCTGTCCAACTTGTCTGGGGCCAAAGTCTCTCCTCACATGATTAATCTGAAGGGGGTAACGAGGCATCCTGTAACAAGCTTATGAGAGCACCTCTCCCTTGGTCACCCCTCCCACTCCCAGGCTCCTGCCAGAGCCCACTTTCCATGCAGGACTGCACAGACTTCCACATTTCAGTCACCAGAAGGCAGTCACCTTCCAACCATTGTTATTCATGTTTGCTTTCTACCCACTGCACATTAGAGATGGCCAGAGATTGCCATACAGTGATAGATATGTGAATCAGGATATAGTTGGCCTACTCTGAATTCAGTTAAACTTAAAATGAAGAGGTAAATATAGAAGTACTTTAATGGAGACTAAGCAGCCTCTCTGTTTCCTTTTTCTGGACCTTCATACATGTGTCTGTCTGTCTGCTATTCTGCCTGCCTCTCTCTCTCTCTCTCTCACTCTCTCTCTCTCTCTCTCTCTCTCATTCCTATCTGACCAAACCGTAGTTGTTTTTGCTCAGGCAGAAATTTAGCTATAGTCACTGCTTTCATTCACACAAACACTGGCACATATTTTATCAGGGGGAAAATCCCCCCCAACTCCCTTTTTTGTGTGTGCCACCCCTCCTCTCTTTCTCTCTCTTGTTCTCTTTCACACACACACATTTTTCCCACCCATTCCACCGGCCTCCACCCCTCCCCTTCCTGGACTCTCCCCCTCCCAGTGCTCTCTCCTCTTTCTCTCTTTCTCTCGTTCTCTGTCTGAAACCCTGCATGTCCCCTCCTCACCCCCTCCCCTCCCTGGACTCTCCCCCTCCCAGTGCTCTCTCCTCTTTCTCTCTTTCTCTCTTTCTCTCGTTCTCTGTCTGAAACCCTGCATGTCCCCTCCTCACCCCCCTCCCCTCCCTGGACTCTCCCCCTCCCAGTGCTCTCTCCTCTTTCTCTCTTTCTCTCGTTCTCTGTCTGAAACCCTGCATGTCCCCTCCTGTCTTCTCTCTGCTTTTCATGCTTTTTTTTTTTCATTGAGCTACATCATGTCTCCCCCAAAACCCCTCTGTCTGCACCCCTTCTTTTTGGGTTTTAAACACACACACACACACACACACACACACACACACACACACACACAGACGCATACACACACGTCCCCTGGCTACCCCTTTGTCTGCCTCAGTAAATCTACAGAGCCCACTCAGTCCCAGGGGATTAATGTGTGTATGCCAGTGAAGTGAGGGATAAAAAAGTGGGAGAGGCGCAGAGGCTTCTGCGTTGTTCCACGTTTGTTGTGTTTGGGGTTTAATAACTCTGTGGGAGCCAGCTTGACCATGGGTGTGTGAGAGAGGAAGAGGTGTGTGTGTGTGCATATTTGTGCATGTGAGAGATTGTTTCCTTTTTTTCGATTTGTGTGTGTTGTTGGAGTGATCCTCATGTTAACATGGTCAGATTAGGCAATGCTGGGCCACTCAAGTAAAGATATGGTATTCACAATCATGAGGTAACTTGTATTTGGTTGAGTTTGAGCTATTAACCTGTTATGACACTTTTAGAAAAGGAAAAACTGAACTGATATGTTTAGGTGTCAGAGTGAATCAAGTTGTGCATGTCAAAGTTAATTAAGTTATTAAAAAAAAAACGAATCGTGGCTGCAGGCATTCCCACTTATCTCCAGTAACAGGAGGGGAGCCTCACCTTACCTCACCTGAGATGCGTTCATCATAACAAGCAAAGACAGAATTTAAAGTTCACTGCTAACATTTGTGAGCACATGGAAAGGAGGTAGTTCTTGGAAAACAAACATGGAACTAAGGGTTACCGTTTTAATTAAAGAATTTGGAAAGTGTACACAACAGTGGTTATATTTAAAAGTTAGAAGAAAATGTGTTCACCAAATATGAATGTAATTCTGGATTAGCAGTAGCAGCATCGCTAGTTGGCGCTAGTTTTGTCTTTGTGTATGGAAATTACTTGTCTTACATCCTACTGAAAATCTACAAAATATAAACAATAAATATAACATTATAAACAATAAGTAATAACTATAACAATATATTTTCATTTATTTGTGTGTGTGTGTGTGTGCATGCGTGCACGTGTGTGTATTGGGGGTGTGTATGTGTAAGCCATGGGGGATGGGGGTGTGGGGTGTGGTGGGAGAGAGAGAGAGAGAGAGAGAGAGAGAAAGAGAGGGATGGAGCTGGCTGAATGTGTTTGATGTACTGTGATAACTCTGTCCGGTATGTGACTTTCATGGGAACTCCTTGCCCTGGGGACATGGGCAAATAAGCCCCTGTTTAAAGGAGAACTTCCCTCACTTTATCACTTGTTGTTTTTGCCTCTTGTCCCACCACTTCCCCACCTTTACTGCTTCAGGGCAAGTTCTTAATCTGTTTCAATGTCCCCATAGACCTCTTGGAATCGCCATTCTAGGAAAGGGCAATTTAAACCAGTGTTTCAAAAATCGGTCTGCCCCATATGCCTCCGAGGGTTTCTCTTGTCAAATCAAATCCAATCAAACTTTATTTGTCAGTCGCAACTGGGAACGAAGTGAGCTGACAATGGAAATGCCATTCAAAAGCAGTACTTTGCTGGTTACATATAGCAGAGTGTAATGTGACTTATGAACAACTTATGCACTTAAAGAATTCTTTTCATAGGTGTGATATTCTTAGATGTCAGAAGGAATGTAACTGAACTGGTATCTTCTTTCTTTCTTTCTTTCTTTCTTTCTTTCTTTCTTCTTTCTTTCTTTGTCTTTCTGTCTTTCTTTCTCACTTCATTTTCTCTCACTACCTGAGTACCTATTGAACATATTTCAGCGACTCTTCTCCTCATTTTCCTGATGAAAGTGTTAGACATCCTGTCTGTGTCACCTTTACTTAGACAGGGCTTATTTTACTTTATTTAATCACAGCCATGGCTTTGTTTTTAATCAAGGAAAACATCCCTGATTTCATTCCTCTGAACCATACACTGTTACAAGATTCAGAATGGCTTGCATTGATGTCATACTCTATATAGTGAGCTGTATATGTCTTGCTGCATGTATAGGGGTTGGAGTTTGGAATTAATGCCATATGTTACATGTTCAGAGTTATGAATACAAATATCCCAGTGGGACAGTAAACACTATTGATCTATGAAAAGATAACATTCAGTTCCTTTACAATGTGTTCCTGCATTCCATGTGGCACACATGTTTCCCCTGCAGCATGGCTGTCTGATAAGCACTGGCAGTGAAAATGAATACTCTCACTTTGTATTGACTGACAGGCACAGTACATGTTAGAGTGATATGAGTGGGTAGGAGAGCTAGCTGCTATGTAACTTAATACAGTGATATTAGATAACCAGCAAATAAGACAGCCCTACAGACTAAGCCTGCCACATTCCTAGGAAACACAGTTGTCTGTGTGGTTCCCCTGACTGTAGTGTCCTAAATAAAATGTGGTCATTTTCATCTAGTCATCAGGGGACTTCAACTATCAATATGAGATGTTCTCATTCAATTGGAAGAGTGGCTCTTTAAAACCACACAATGTAGGCTAGTTTGTTTACCTTAAAATAGCAGCTTCAAAGTCGTTTTAATTCTGCACTGACTTACAGTATGGTGAATAGCATCTCTGACATTGCTGATGCACTAGGTAACATTGTAGAAATTTGAAAATTGACAAAAACAGTAATTCCAACATTAAGTTGTTTTAAATCCTAACCAAGTGTTACCCTGAAGGTGTGTTTGTCTATATGACACTGAGCATTAGTAGGCTTTTACGTAGCAGTTCAGTATGACAGTCATCCAGATCCAGGAAGGCTCTGTTGGTCAGCATCAGAGTGGACCAGGCAAGGCTATATAGATAGATACAGCGGCCGCAGAGGATGGAGATGTGGTAGACAGATGGACAGTGATGAAAGAGTGTGAGATAAAGATTTCACCAGAGCAGTGTGAGAGAGAATGTAATACAGCATTGGGGCCACTTTCAGTTATTGGTGTGTGTGTGTGTGTGTGTGTGTGTGTGTGTGTGTGTGTGTGTGTGTGTGTGTGTGTGTGTGTGTGTGTGTGTGTGTGTGTGGCCTACTGGGTGAAGGAGAAAGCAGATAGGGATCCCCTGGCAGAGACCGTGCCACTGAGGAGCAATAGGTTTGCATTCCCTCACTGTAAGCCTGGACTTAGGAGCGACCATAATGATACAACGTTACATTGCCAATTGTTCCTATGTGGCCTATAACCAGGAGTACTCCAGACCAGGATTAATATCATTACTCTACACTCAGTGCTGATCCGTGCCATTCACCTCCATTACATTTTGCTGCGTGTCTCTTTCAGCTTGTGAATCATTGATTATGAGAAGGCCTATAATGCTTCATGCATATTTAATAACAGTGATCAGGCATTCCAAAACTCTCATGTGGCGTGGACTAATAGTCCAGTTACAAAACAAGCAAACATTGTCAAGTTTCCCCCTCTCCACCACGGATTAACGCCAAATGCTAAAGACTTCCTTATTAAAGGTTTGAGTTGAATGAGCCATAACACAGATTACGCTACTGATGGCTAATTAGCGGATTTTATGGTTGCTTTCATTCTAAAGTTGAGTGCTCTCATAGGATTTTAGACTTTTATGGGCATTGCAACAGCATGTGCTCACCCTCCGGCCTGAATTTAGATGAACTAATCACCTCAGAGTGTTAATTCACTAGAAGGGGCAAGGTGAGGTGCCAATGTGGGAACTGACTGTGCCAGACCGGGCGTAGATACCACTTTTGATAAAATGTCAGTTGATGTAGTGTGCATGATGGAAGGCCTAGACAAAACAGAATGGCCCTGCTTTGTCATCGCAAGCTTGTTTTCTCAGAACAGATTATGATGAAATACCCTTTTGCTGTTTTTTGTAAAGAATGAGAGAGAGTAGAACCATTAGGATCTAGCATCTATATGCCTTACACGGTTTGACCTACAGGGCCCTATTCTGCACCCTGGCGCTTGGCGTAAAACTCGTTTTCCACCCGGTGCAAAGTTTATTTTCTTATTTTGCCAATTTACTTTTTAAACAATGTGCTCAGGGGTGTGGCAATTAACAATCTAGGGAGTGGCTTAGCGCATTGTCTAAAAATCGCTATTGTACACCACCTAAAACGCATTACGCCACTGACCAAGAGAAACCTGGTCAGAAGTCTATGGCGAGTTGTTTAAAGGTTATTTTAAGAGTGCATTGTCAACAGTCATATTGGCGGGTGCACAACGCACCATCCTTCTATCCTCCATGAATGCGCACCAGCACACTTTCATGCAAAACATTAGAAATTACACGATTAGGCTACAATGGAAAACATAATTAGAATAAACATATTACGAAATACATCTCACAATGCATTTGCCAGTGTTGTAGTCAAGTCACTATGCCTCGAGTCCGAGTCCAGGTTCGAGTCTCCAGTGTTCAAGTCCGAGTCAAGTCCAAGTCATTAAAAAAAATTCTAAGTCAAGTCCGAGTCGAGTCCACTACTCATCTGAGTCAAGTCCGAGTCGAGTCACTATTAAATGCAAAACAAACAACCTTCAAGGCATTCATGTCTCCAGGCATTTGTTGTTAATAGACGTTAAAGTTAACGTCTGTTATTGTAGAACATGGCGTGATGTGTAATGTAGGCCTATGACATGAAGCAGTAACATTCCATTGCACTAATATTAATACTGAGAATAATTTAGATATTAAAATCATATACCAAATAATATTCTAATGACATATTATAGCCTAATGACATTACAAAAAAAAAAAAAGTCCTCGTCTTCAATTTCCTAGTCTGAATGGTCTGAGCGCGAGTCGAGTCCCGAAGTCCAAGTTCGAGTCATTCAGTACTCAAGTCCAAGTCAAGTCACGAGTCTCTAAATTTAGCTCATGACTCGGACTGATATGAGGGTAAGTGTTTTTTTCAGCCTATGTTTTCGATGGTAACCCATTGTCAGTCAATAGTGAAAGTAACTTACTGCGTATCACTGTCTTGTCGTTGACTGACACCATGGTGAAGTTAGTTTCACTTTGCCAATGAGTTCAAATAATAGACGAGTGCAAATGCGTAAAGGCTATGCTAGGTTTTAGTAAAGCAAAAAAAGCTCTCACCTGAATAGTCATTAACTGTCATTGTTTACTCTGCTGTGAATAATGACACATCCCTGTTGCAACCTCATGAATATTCATATTCCATGTCCTCTTCCTATTTCGTTTGTTTTATGTTTGTTCTAGGGTGCATTTGATGATCCCTTCACTACTACGCTGAAGGAAGGACTGCCACTCGTACGTGCTGGAAAGCCCTCTCTCGGTTGAGCTCCCAGGTGTACCCAGGCCAGGTGTGCTGCTGAGGAACAACCTGCATGAAGGAGATGGAGAGAAGGAAAGGAAAGACTGAGAAGTAGACGAAATCACATTGGGAGGGAGGTGGTGGCCTACGCAACTTTTTCATATACTTGCCACCAATGCTGTTGTGAATCTTGAGCAGGAAAGAGAGAGTGAGAACCCAAGACGGAGGCGAAGAGAAAGAGGAGCATAGGCCCTCTCTGTGGACGAGGGGAGTTACAGGCCATTTGCAGCACTGGAAGGCGGCACGGTTAGCAATCCGTGGTGGGTGAGAGGGTGACCACTGAGAGAGAGAGACGGGGACTGACCGAGAGCCCGAGGGGTGGCGGAGGAGGGGGAGGGGGAGGCGACGGCCCAGGAGGACCAGGGAAGCTTATCTCCCATGGCGACTGACCCCGGCGAGCCCACGGCCACCGAGGACTCCTCGGAGAAACCTGATGGAGGGAGGGAGGAGGAGGCGGAGCAGGAGGGCCGCGGGATGGACGCATCGGCGGCGGTCGCGGCAGCGGCCCGGGAGCGAGAGCGCACGCGGAGCACCCCCTGCGACTTTCCCTCCTCCCAGACGCAGGAGAGGAGAGCGGGAGGAAGGGCAGCCGGAGGAGGAGAGGACGCCGGAGGAGACGCCGGGGCAGATGGACCGGAGGCGCCCCGGAATGCCCGCTCGCTTTCCTTCTCCACGCCCTCCTCCCCAACTGCCCTGCACCACCAGCACGCCCACCACCACCACCACCACCACCAGCAGAGCGGCCGGCTGAGGCGCGAGAACAAGCGCTTCTTCCGCAAGAGCGTCGAGATCTGTGAGGAGGAGGACGAGCCGGAGGAGGCCGCGGCGGCAGCCGCATCCGCCTCTGCGCCGGACACCCCGCAAAGTGCCCCCCACCTGCAGCTGCGCACCTCGGACTCCGTGTTCACCGCCACCGATGCCCCCCAGCAGCAGCTTCCCGCCAGCGCCCATGCGGCCCTTGGAGAGGAGGGTGCTCCCGACGGGGCATCCCAGGACCCGGACAAGGCTGGCGGAGCAGCCCCGTCCACCCCCACACAACCAAAGGCCAAGGAGCGCGAGGAGCAAGAGGAGGAGGCCGAGATGAAGGCTGTAGCCACCTCGCCCGGCGGCCGCTTCCTGAAATTCGACATCGAGCTCGGCCGAGGGGCCTTCAAAACGGTCTACAAAGGCCTGGACACGGAGACCTGGGTGGAAGTGGCCTGGTGTGAACTCCAGGTAAGAGCCTGTTCCCATCCTGCATCTATTTCTATCCAGACAGAATGATCAAAGTTTAAAGACTTGAATAGAAGCTCCACTGCGGATTCGCTGATAGACGGTTGAAGGCGAACTTGAATAGCTTCCTTTTCTTGCAAAGTCTCAGGATTGGGGAGGATTGTTTGGGGCTGTATTGTGCTTTTGCTGTGTATGGGCTCCCCTGACCGAGCTAGCATGAATCAGAATCCTGTTACTCAGGGTTTTTCTGTGCTGCAGAAGTGAAATCTTAGCCTCTTGTCTCCTCAGCTATTCAGCAGGAGTTCTAACAGTCAACTGCAGTGAGAGCCAGGGGTGGGGAGGGCGAGTTGGAGAGTGAGAATTGGCTCGGTAGATATACACAGTAACCGTGGGATAGTGGAATTGAACAAACTCGTGATACAATGAGCAAATAGAAGGCCTCCTCTGCACGATGAAATGCCTTGTTGTTCTCACTGTGTGGTATATCATTATTTATTGGCATATTCTGTGGCCTACACCAGGTCACACTATGGAGGAATGCATACAGTACAGCACACAAGGCATTACAGTCACATTGCATAATTTATACTCTTGACAAGTGAGAGAAACACATTCACATTGTTCAAAATGGACTACTGAGAGCGTGATTCTCTGCATTATGATTATAAGTGCTGGACTTCCAAGTTGAATCCTTTGTGACCTTCCCAGCCCGACTATTCAAGTGGGCACGCGACTATAATCCCCATCGAGCACATTTTTTTCCATTAGCAAAACACACACACGCCTTCTTCGAAGATTCTAGCTTGCCTTTAGGGGGTTAACACGAGAGAGGTAAGTAGCTTATCAAGACTGCTCATTAATTAAGACTCAGAGGCATTGCGTGTACATCACGGAGACTCCAAGCGATCACGTCTTAGGCCTTTCATTGACCTGTACAGCACTTGTTCAACGCTCTATTGTTTTTAAAGGAAGACACCACTGTGTGTTGGAAAAGTAGAGTTTTGTCAAGGTTTGTGCCTTCGCCTGCACTTTTGTTCTCCCAGTCAGGATGTGATCTGCCAGCACTGCCAGGGCACATTAGCGCAACAGGGGCACTTGCGCTGGAACACAGCAACAGAGGGTCGTCTAGACGGTCAGATAGAACATGTGATAAGAGCAGAACAAGAGGAAGAATAAACAGAACAGGGGAAAAGGATGTTACCTAAAGGGAAAGAGGAAGAAGGAACTGTTAGCCAGGTCAGAGGGGAGTCACGGGTCAAACACATACAAGTGGTAAATGTCAAACCGAACAGCTACAAAAAAAAAACAGAACAACCATGTCTAAAAGAGACATTTTTACAGCTAAGTAAGGCCTCAGGTGAAACTACACATTTAAACAAGCTTCTGTTCTTTCAACAGAGCACAAAAAAGGGGATTTGCTATCCACCCTTTTTTTTTTTTTTGGTTGCTTAAGGTCTTGCTAAAGGTTGCTTGGTCATGTGTTCCTCTGGGGAGCTAATTCCAAACGAGTGCCCCGGTTAATCCCAGTGAGTGAGTACTGCTTGCCGGTCGGACTTCCTCCCAGCCTCCTGTTGCTTTTAGCGCCCGGCTGCCCTGTAGGGCAACCCTACTTTATATCACTTACAGAGCACACCGCCTCCGTCAGAGCAACACAACCCTGAAAAGACACATGCTATCCGTTTACCACAGGCAGCAGCAGTGCTAACAGTGCTGTTAGCACTGCTGCTGCCTGTGGTAAACTGATAGCACTGAAGGCTGCTACCTAGCACTGTTTCCAGAGTGCAGGTTTAACAGCTGAGCAAACCCATACACCTCAAACAAAGACTTTGACCACTGGAGCTAGGATTACTGACCTATCCCCAAAAAGATAACCGACCCCACACACACACACACACACACACACACACACACACACACATTCTACATGGTAAATATACTATGAACCACTCTGGCTCTGCACCATAAATTACACATGACTTCTACAACACAGGCAATGGCAGGGGAAGTAGTGCTTTGAGTATGAGCTCTAGTATGAGCTCAGTGGCTGCAACCTAAAAACATATTATGCTAGCACTTAAGCCACCGCTGTGCCACACTACAGCTGAACAAAGGGAATGGAGATACACTGTAGCAAGAAAAATCATTGTATAGCTCATAACTTATTATGCTGAATAACCTATACATGCCGGTAGGATATCTTTTTGAGGCTTTTGATACAATTTAAAGACGCTGTTTCCATGGAAACTGTTACCTGTGGTGATGATTTGTCCTCGACTGTCTGTATTTTCACTGTCACTCATTTTATAAAAAATGCTCTGTGACAAATCTAATTATACCCATCAGATATGATGCTCTTCCATGCACCAACATTAGTGGTAGGGTATGCCAGCCGAAAGGTTGTTCTAGACGAGAATAATGTAAAACAAACAAGTGGCTTTGTCACTTTTATAGTGACATAGACATGATACATTAGAACAGTGATTCCACTGAGCGCTATCCTTAGGTCTAATGTTGCCTTCCTTGCTGTAGTGTTGGGCAGACTGGCAGGAGAGCAGCTGATGCAGCCATCTCCCTGTATGAGCCGCATATTGTATGTGGAGATGGCGATCAGACCCCACGTGACGCCTCCTCTTCTCTGCTCCTCTCGTCTCTTTCTCCTTCTTTCTCTCTCTCTCCTTCTTTCTCTCTCTCTCTCTCCCGCTGTCTCGTGCTCTGCTTCGGTTCAGTGGCGAATGCAAATGAAATCAGCCCAGAGCTGCATGCCTGATGTAATCATCACTGCCTGTGTCGGACATGACAGGAGATGTCAGGGGAAGGCTGAGAACCTGATGAGGCCAGTGGATAGGTTGCTATGCTACCAGAAGACCACTGGAATCTTACACCAGCAAACCCTGTTGAGAGTCTTTCAGCTCC
Source organism: Alosa alosa (assembly GCF_017589495.1). Lineage (NCBI taxonomy): Eukaryota > Metazoa > Chordata > Actinopteri > Clupeiformes > Clupeidae > Alosa > Alosa alosa. The sequence continues at coordinate 29,624,601 of NC_063192.1, read as the reverse complement.
CCACCAGGGGTATGTTCCTCTGACATAGACATGTATATATCACTTTTATATCACACTATATATAATTTGTACTGCTGTCTCTCTCTTAAAGCATAACCAGCAGAGTTCAGTTATGGGGAAGTGCATTAACACTGTAGTGACTGGAATGATGAAAGGATGATCACAGAGGGGGAATGTACGATGTGTGTAGAATACTGAGAAAGACTCTTTCTGTTCTCTATAGAGAAAGAGAAGGGAAGAGAGGAAGAGCTATAGAGAGAAAGAAAGAGAGAATGATGAGCCAAACCGAGGATTAGCATGGCATTCTTCCCAGAGAGGAACTCTGGAGCTAATGCTCACTCTCTCACTCTCTCCCTCTCTTTCTCCCTCTTTCTCTCTCTCTCTCTCCCCCTCTCTCTCTGTCCTGTCTCCCTCTCTTGTTCTGTTCTCTGTCACTCACACACACCACACTCAAGCCAGACTGGTCACAAATATGCACACAGATCTGGTGTTAGCGATTTACTTTGGCACTGGTATTTTGCCATAATGGATGTAAATGATGGCTAACTGTTGTACTGCTATATAAGGCTGTTGGGCCTATAGCGTTTGCTCTATGGGCTGTGCTGGTGCATTCTCCTTTACCTCTTGTGTATGTGCAGGCCCAGAGGGACTAAATCATACCCTTTTTAACTCTCATTGGGCTCATTGTAGATGAAACTTGACAAGGACATAACCTCCTGGTGAGAATATAGCGCTATTTGCTTCAGGACTAGCCCGCTGTGCAGCTCACAGACGCGGGCATGCTAACCCAGCCTATGGGGTTGGAGCTGTCCTCTTAGCCACGCTGTAATCATTTCTGAAGAGCTATTGAAGACAGCATGAACTCACAGAACCACAAACCAGTTATCAACAGCCAGCCTTTGTGCATAGTGACACAGCACTGTTAAGTAACAGTCTGCCTGTGATGTTTGCAGCCTTAATGTGGAGTTGCATGGGGGGATTTGTCATTGTTGTTATTAGCATGTATTATTCATGTCAATACTTAAGATAAGGCATTTACCAGCTGGAGTGTTGTTTGTTTATTGTCCATCATATCTTATCGCTTTGTAGACTAAACTAATTGGAGATCATTTGTATTGCAGGTTAAGAATTTGGTTAAAGCTCATTTGGTCAGGCGCTGAGAGCACAATAAAGCAGTACAGCATCCCTTCCCCGCATAACTCTTAGTTACATAACAGGCATCAATACAGGAGCAAATAGCATGCATTAGAGGACACAAACAATTTGGAGTGGTTTGGAGAGGTTTGACTTTTCGAAACAGCACAACTGAAACATTCAGCATTATATCATTGAATTTAACTGTAGATCAGCTTTAGCTAGACCAAAGCAGTATATCCTTCATGCTAACATTTAGGCTTGTAGCATTACCATGTGGCCTCACTGAATAGGATCATCACTCACAGTGGGGAAGAATTTACTGTGAGAATGTACAGAGACGTACAGTATGTGGCTGTTAACATAAACTACAGTCTACGTAGCAACTGAACGCAGACTGAATTTGAGCTGGAATACTTGATGTGTCCATGGTATTGCCAATTCATGGTTGTTCCATGTGTTACCCATGTGTTGTGTGTTGCTACGTGTTTTAAATACCTAAACAAGCAGACAAGAATAGCTGTGTGTGTGGGTGTGTTAGAGGGAGATGGATAGAGAGAAAGAGAGAGATTGTGTGTGTGTGTGTGTGTATATGTGTTTCGTTCGTGTGTGTGTGTGTGTGTGTCCGTGTCCGTGTGTGTGTGTGCCTCTGTCTGTGTGTCAGTGAGTGAGTACACAGGGGGTGATCCAGGGAGTTAATTACAGTGGGTGCCTGTCAGGCTGGAACAAAAAGCCTGCACAGACAGCACAACTCACGCAGAAACTCCACTGGCTCAACGCAGGCAGTCTGTCCTGTCCTGCCTGTGCCGCCACAGGACGCGCCCTGCCACAACAACAGCGTGGCCTGTCTGCCAGCCTCCGCAGTGGACAGAGAAAGCACAGACTGGCTGTCTCTGCAGCGCACAAACACTACTTAACACCTCTCTGGCAGGTGTCTCTGCATTAGTATATCTATAGGAAAATAGAATCATCAGGAGGTCAAATATTTGCTATTGAAAGGCCATTAATGACTTATTATTTGTTTTTAATTTGTGGGCAATCGCTACTAAGACCATTGACGTCTTTGGCCAGATGAAATTATCCTGAAAACTAGAATGAATTGGGATATTTTTTGTCGTCGAGCAGGTTTACTTTGGGTCTTGAGCCACAGGTTTTAAAGTGCAACAGTGATTCGGATATGACTCAGGAAAAGACCTGGTCATCATTCCGCCTCTCTGCGCGATCGCTTAGGCCAGACAAATGGGGCCAGACGGACAGCTTGTGATCTAACGGCCTGCCAGGTATTGATGTGTGCCATGATGCCAGTAGGGGTTAGTTTGGGTGGTTCTCTCCCCTCCCCCGCCCTGCTCAGTCTTGCCCACCGCACCGCCATCATTAAGTAAAAGGTCATCGGTTTTTGGCTGTCCACAGCAGACGGCTGGGTTGGCCGGGCCTTGTCTCTTTCCCAAAGGGACGCGAGGGTGGTGGGGTAACGGAGTGAGTCTGCCATGGCCTTTCTGAGGCGCTGAGGCATGGCCACGTTATGTCACTCCACATTTCTCACCGCGCTCCACAGCAACCACGCTCACTGCAGGGGGAACAGAGAGGACAGGGGGCTAGAACTAAAGCACAAGAGAGAATGGAAGAGAGAGAGAGAGAGATGGAGAGAGGGAGAGAGAGAGATGGAGGGAGGGAGGGAGAGAGAGATAGAGAGAGAGAGAGGGAGGGAGAGAGAGATAGATGGAGGGAGGGAGGGAGGGAGGGGGAAGTGGGGGAGTGAAAGTGAGGGAGAGTGTGAAAAGGAAGAGAAATAGCTGACAGCACTGCCTGTTATTGCAGTGGAAAGATTTCTTAAAAGAGCTGTAATGAGGTGGAAATCAATTGGCGTTGGAGACTGTTAGGGGCCGTATTTAAATAGCAATTAGTCTTTTTCATCTGAGCCAGCTTTTTGCTGCTTTCAGAAGTTGTGAAGATTGGTAATGAAAGGAAAAATTCAGAGACACTGACTGATTTACAGAAAAAATATAATAATAACATAATAATTAAGACAAAAATACAAAGGAATGAGTCTCGTGTACTCTTCCATGATGTTAGCCTTTCCTGATTTTCTGTGGACTTTTCCTTGCCGCTACAGTGGGCAGGGTCCTCTAAAGCTGACATCTAACATAAATATTATTTTAACACGTGACCTAGAAGATGTGGTGAGCCTTTTAAAGGGGCAGCTCAATAATTCAGTTGAACTCTAAGTGTACGCCTCAGCTGTCTAAGAATGCACCTACATTTGTGAGAACAAGAATTTGTTTTATCACAGCCCGTCTGGAGGCCACGCGTCCATATCTGTGTCAATTTTGCTGTTCAAAATGCTCTTGTGGATAATATCTTATGACTGCCAACCCCTAAAGCAAACATGGGAATATTGGATGATCATCACGGGATCCCATTTGGACTACTGCAGCCTGTGATCTACCCAGACAGTCAATGGCTCTGGTGGCAGAGCAGACCAGACCAGACCAGACCAGAGCAGAGCAGACCAGAGCAGGACTAGATCGGCTCCTGAATCAGGGACTACCAGAGCACGTACTTTACATTACTTTACATTACATTACATTACATTACATTACATTACATTACATTTAGCAGACACTTCTTGACCAAAGTGACTTACATATGTCAGCTATATTACAAGGGATCACATTGTCCCCGGAGCAACTTGGGGTTAAGTGCCTTGCTCAAGTGCACAACGGTGGAAGCCCGGAATTGAACCGACAACTTTCAGGCTACTGCACGCTAGCCCAGCTCCTTAACCACAACATTACCACTGCCCGCTCGCTATTTGTCTTGCAAAGCTAAAACAAAAACACAAAAACAGATAGCCAGGCCGCGGGTATTTGAGTTAGGCCCACCAGTGAGCGCTAATCCGAGCGAGATCTGCTCTTTTCAGCAGGGCTCCCATTTTGTTAGTCTGAGCTCACATAGATTACCGTCATCTAATCCCCACAGACGCCTCGCATTCTTCAATAGTAAACTGTTTACTTTCCCTGTCTCGCTGTCCATTTGCACTTTCTCCATCATGTGTCTTCACCCCCCCCCCTTACCTAGATTGCGTGAGGATATGTCAGATGATGGAAATAGAGGAAATGGGGGTAGTTATCTCATAGTCTGTTAGCATGTTCAACACACAATGTGCCTTTCCCTCTCTCGCCCCTCCCCTCCCATCGTTCAGTAAGACCCTGAGGAGTTGTGAGTTGTGATGAGAGATTGGAATACCCACACAATTAACTTAGAAAGCCCAGAGGGAGCTGGGATTCATGAAAATGTTTACAGAGGGAGCAGAGGAGAGTGGAACGACCCATTGTAGGAAATGTGCGTCTAAGTGCCCAAACAACACGCGGCTAATGGTTCAACTGGCTCCCAGTAGACACTT